>NC_064472.1:39658969-39943713 GCF_023343835.1 Lagopus muta | reverse complement strand
TGCTTTGGCCTGTCTCTTCTGGCCAATGTACCTGTAGAAAGTTTTCCTATTGTTTTTCACGTCCCTCGCCAAGTTCAGTTCTGCCTGCACCTTGGCTTTCCTGATCCCATGTCTGCAAGTCCAGACAGCATCCCTGTATTCCTCCCAGGTGGAACTCCCAATGACATCTCCTGTACTGCAGTGTTATAAAAGGTGTTGTCCTCTGACAGTGATGAAATTTTGAAAGACTTTTCCAGTGTTTGCTATTTGTGTCTGATAAACGTTTCAGTTTGCAAAATGATTGCAGAATCATCTCTCCAACTTAAATAAAATACTATTGGATTTTTCCATCAGGAAAACAGAAATTTAGGATCACTGTTTCATCTCTCTGTCTACCTTTTTTTCTTTTTTTTTCTTTATTTTTCCAGATATTCAACTGCCAAAGGAAGATGAGATTTCAGTTCCTGTGACTTCCAGCTCCCCAGTTAAGAACACTGGGGACAATACTGATCATGCCATTGAACAGGAAGAGAAGATGAAGGAGGAACATTTAACCATCTCAGAACTGGTATACAATCCCAGTGCCAGCTTGCTGCCCACCCCAGTTGATGACGAGATTGACATGCTCTTTGATACCTGTCCAAGAGCAGAGAATGAGAAAGATGATACAGATTCATTTGAGGAACTGGAAGCAGATGAAAATGCTTTTATGATTGCAGAAGAAGAAGAGCTGAAAGAAGCTCGAAGAGCGCTTAGTTGGAGCTATGACTTTCTAGTGGGGCAACATAGAGGTGAATGCTTTCGTGAAGAGTTTCTCCAGACTTCTCCTTGTAGGCCTTGGACTGTTGTTGCTTGTGTTTCCTCTTCTCCTTGTTCTCTTGGAGTCAGACCTTCAGATCTCTTTTCTCCACGAAATCCGTCAGACACCAGAGTTTCAGCAATTTCATATTGAATATTACTGCCCACTTAGGCAGTGGGTGGCTTGCAAAATAAACTTCATTTGTGATATGCTGGGCAGCTTTTAAATTTTTAAGAAATAATCATACTACTAAGGGCTATATTCAAAATTTCAGTTTGTGACAGCTTTCCATAACACCCCTGGGGCCATCAGTAGGTAGCTGTCTTCATATTCATTTACTATCACACTTTTTAGGATATAAAGTTTCCATTGCCCACTTAAATTGCTCCTTTAGTTTACAGTCTTATACATTCACCTTTCAGTAACTTAAAAGAACCTTTTAATTGCATTCATTTTTTCTGCTCACTTATTACATTATACAAGATGGAGTAATTATAAGTTAATATCACCCTTAATTGTAGAATCCATTACATTAAATACAATGAAACTGAAAGAAAAACTTTTTTGAATATACTCCTTAGTGCAGCAATCTCTTCTAACCAATGCCTATGCCTATACAAGCAATGTTTATGCTGGGTTTTTGGTTTTGATTTTTTTTTTCTGTTTGTTTTTTTACAATTTTATGTGTTTAAAATATTTTGGTAAATTTTTTAGCAAAAGATAACTTCTGATGTTATTTAAATGTACAGATTAGTAAGAGTAATGCACAAGAACATGAAGTTTATTTTTAATGTTTTAGCAATGATTTGTTTTTGAACTACGGCTGGAGAATGAATGAGATTGAAATAGCTCTATAGGAGAGACAGCAGTTTGGGAAACACATAGAAAGTTCACTCTGGTTCAGTAGGAGTTGCGTGGAGGAGATTAAACGACGCCAAGTTTTCAGAAGAATTTCTGAAAGGCATCGTTGTAAAGCTTAGGAGGAGAGCAGAATTGAAAATAATGATCCTTCCTGTTATGTCAGTTTGTCTTACGATTTATCAGTGCTTTAGAAAGTCTCTATAAGATAGTCCAAGTACGTTTTGGAAGAGAGTGAGTCTTCAGTCTAAATGTAGATTATTGTACATAACATGGAAGAAGACAATAGTAAGTAGGGAAAAAAAGAAAAAAAAAAAAGAAAAACAGCCAAAACCCTACCTAAATCAGTAGATGCGTGACCTACTTTTAAAAATGATAGAGAAGAAACATATATGCATTTTTAAAAGCAAAGCTTTAGACTGTACAGTTGACCTGGAAGTATTCTACTGACTCACAGTTAAAGGATTAAATGCTTTATGAGATGCAACTTTATCCTTGATGCCCTCTATTACTAATCTCTGAGACAACATATTTTCTGTGTGTACTGATATGCTTCCTTTTACATATAGCAGCATACCTACCCTCTTTCCCTATTAGTATAAGCCCAGTTGCAGGACTTAATGCTGTTTCATGTAAGATGAATTTGTATATCTAGTTATTCCAGTATTGCTTAGAGAACATACTTCAGTAAAATCTTGTCAATCACTGAGAGCATCTGAAGGCCCTCAGATGTAGCAGAGAGGTTCTATCTAAGAAGAGAAAGCTTTTATTGTTTTATTTCTCCTGATTGCAGAGCAGATGTATTTCATCTTTAAAGTTGAGGGAACTCTGATTTCAACCTCAGAGTCTTTCTCTTGCTTAGAGATTTACAAACAGAAGGCATATGTGAGACTGTTTTATTAAGATATACATTTTAATATATTGCAATCACAGCTCTTAATTCCCTACCAAATAAACTCCTGTATTTTTGATGTCAGAGAACTGGCTTGGCTTTCTCATGTAAGCCTTTACAAGTGTCTAGTTTGAAAGTGGCGATTTCCTTACAAGATTTCTCCTTTCCTTTCTAAACTTCTCCAGTTTTTAAAGGATTAGACAGTTACAGGATTCAGGAATTCCTTTTCTCAGTGGAAAGCTTTCTGATTGCTATTAATTTCTCAAGCAACAAAGGCTAAAGTGAACTGCCTTTTTCTCTTGACTTCTTCCCTGACAATCTGTTCCACAGAAGAATCAATTATTGATTAGTTACGTGATAAGGATTTCATCTTGTGCTATTGTAGCTAAATGATCCTTTCCTATGAGGTATAATAATCATTCAGCCTAGTAGAAATGGAGAGTAAACTAAAGTAGATATTGGGTCTTAGCAGGAAATAATTTATTGATGCTGTTTTGAAAAAACGGTGTCAGAAAAGGTGTTGTGTGTGGTTAAAAACTGTGAAAGCTGGTGTCCTGCTGGGCTACAGAGACAAGATTCCATGCAGGCTCCTGTTTAAGTCTGACAATTGCATTTAAACAAAAAATAAATAAAATCTTATGCTCTAAAATATAATCTTGTCCCTGTAAACTATAGCACACAACAAGTGGGAGTATTGTTTTGCTTGATTTAACTCTATCAGAAAATGATCGAGTTGCGATGAGAAAGTAATCTCAGAGAATGTGCAGTGTAGTGAGGTCTTACGTAGGGTTAAACACAAAAGTATACAGGCACATGTACTGACCTTTGCCACCTCTGTGCGTACATCCAGCCCTGGCCTTCTAAAAATCTTCCTTTTCTTTCTATTATTCTCTAGACCATCAGCATAACTCAAATGAAAGTCACAAGAGTCTTCTAACGTTAAAGGCCAGGAACACCTAATGTGCTCAGAAGCATATAGTGGGGATACTCAGACAGAGTAGCAGTATAGCATTTAATTGGTGAGGATGACAGTTGGATCACAGAGTATCTATAGGTACGGTATCGTGCATTTCTGTCTGTGCTTGGGTTATATTGTAAAATGTTACGTACTTGAAATCTATTTTTGTGGTTTGTCTAACATTTATAAACACAACTCTGGGAAGAATTAAATATGGTTTTATTTCATTGGAGACTGGGGGGATAATATATCTGTAACTCGAGCCTTATCTTTGTACAGCGAATTTCACATTTCTATGTCAACATCCTGATTGTTTTGTATGTTGATATGATGGCAGGAATCCCTAATAAAAATACACTGGAGAAAAACTTCCTGCAGTTATGACAGTTTTTATGATGAAAGATGTTTCGCCTAAAACACTCTTTGTTGAGAATTATTTGGTGTAAGAAGTAGTACCATTTTTTTAGTACTGTAAACAAAATCCTTCCTTACATGTATTTTTTTCACCCACTAGCTACAGAAACACTGAGAAATTGATGGCCTTTAAGTCATTAGTAACGTGGTTTCTAATGCACTAAGCATAGGGCCTGATGGTTTGCCCAGTTACCATGTCAGTGCTAGTTATAGATTTGAGTGTCCACCAAATAAAATTAGTATGCAGAGAATGTAAATTGAAGAGTCTGGTTTTAAAATTGGGCCCTGGCTATAGACATACATGGCTGCAATCTTCTGGTGGGCAAATCTGACAAGAGCATTATGCAAACAAATCTGTGCAGCTTTTGTGTGGAGCTTGCTTACACTAAGCGATTTTCTAGATCAGATATCACGGAAGTACCTGATAAAAAGTATAGTCTGCATGGGAGCAACACCTAAGAGATGTGAGCAACAGGAAAAGCTATTTTGAGAAGCTAAATCAGAACCTGAGGCAATTTTTTGAACACATAAAAAATTTAGACACAGACATGTCTGTGCTCTATATAAAGCACCAAAATTTAAGGGGAATCTCAGGTGATTTGAAATGCAGAGAGCAAAGACTACAGAATACAGACAGACCTATTTACTCAGTGGGATGTGGGTTATAACTGTACTTTCAAGAGAAGTTGCTTTCCTGCTTTAACCTATGAAAAGCACAGCATATCTACCTGTTCATGTGCTTGTTTGGATTCTAAGTCCATAGAACAATTTATGAAAAAGGCTCATGTAGTTAGGGCAGAAATTCAGCAGTTGCCATAAACTCATCACATCTCAGTCTCTTGTAATTTGAGACTAAAATTTACATTTTCTATTAAATTACAAGTCACTGAAGTGTCGTGGCAGTTCTACACTGGAAATAATCTGGCTGCATTCATTGGAGGTTAATGGTTAAGGCAGATAACTGTTAGCATCCTAGAGCTGGTCAGACATTTTGAAGCTGACTTGCTTGTGGTTACTCTCTTTGAAGGTAGATTCTTGCTGCATCTCAGCCAGATGTTGACTCACTGCAACAGCTCCATCTTATGCTGTTACAAATGTTCAGTTTCTCCTTGTGGTTTAACACAACTGGCAGCTAAAACCACCACTGTGGCATTCTCTTACTACTCCTTACCTGAATAGGAGAAAACATGAAGAAGACATTGGACAACAACAAAGAGTTTGCCCATCAATTACTTCCAGAGGCTGAATAGTCTCAGAATAGGGAGTTCAATGTATGCAATTTATTAGCTACCGACAGTACTCTAGACAAGTGAGAACTAAAAGCAAATAAAAACACCTTCCCCCTCCCTTCTCTTCTGCCTCCCAGACCCAAACTGTACAAGCGAGCTGTAGTCCACCTGTAATACTTATCTCTGGCACTCTGTAAGGGTCACAGTGGTCACTTCCCTCCTCTGCTCCACGTTGGTCCGTCCCACGGAATGCCGTTCTTACTGAGCTCCTCCTCAGCAGCCTTTCCATCCACAGCCTGCAGCTCTCCGAGCATGGCTCTGCATGAGCAGCAGCTCCCCCAGCCCTCTTCCTTCTTTCCCTTTTCCTCTCTCCCAGCTGCTCTTGCACAGCAGTTTATTTCTTAAATTTGCTCTCCCAGAGCACACCCAGCATGAATCACAGCTCAGCTCTGCAATGGTGTGTCCCATTGGAGCAGGTGGAGCTGTGATCTGACATGGAGCAATTTTGGGCTCTGCTCACTGGGGCCCCCCTGCAGGGCTCCAATTACAAAACCTTGCCATGTAAGCCCAACACGGTCCTCTATGTGTCTTGTAGTTCTATCCTAGAAATAATGGACAAGCTGTCTCTTTGAAGTAGCGCTTAACGATGTAACAAGAATTAAAAACTTTAGCATGACTTATACCATAAAAGTTTTTCTCTGACAGTCAACCACAGCCCAACGCTTTTGCATTACAGTGAAGAAGAGGAAGACATTGATCTAATTTCTATTTTATAATCACGCAGTGGTGGAGAGAAAAAAAAAAAAAAAGTTTTTTTTAAAAAAGAAGTGAAACATAAGCATGAAACATGACCTACCATATTTTTTTTTCTGATATCACCTGTGTTGGTTTTAGTTATCCTTTGAATTTCAATGCAGACCTCATTAAATGGCAGCTTCTATGTCTCAGAGTTTTAGAATCTTCAACTGTTGTGACAAATACATACCAACTAGCTATTGCTCAGTCATAAAAGGTGGAGGTAAAAGGTGAGAAGGACCCCATAAGTGAAAGTAAAAAGACAAGAAGACTTCACAGTGACTGAGAATAAGGGGGGTGAAAGGCAATAGTTAGAGATAGTTTATAGAAGTGAGAATGCAGAGATTGTTAGAAAGTAAGAGATGGCAGACACTGGCTCTGAGATAGTGAGGGGGATGAAGGCCATACTATTAAGGTTTGAGAACAGCCCAAGACATTTAGCAGGAAGGTGATTATGTGTCCACAGGGCAAGAAGAAACTGCTTTGGGGGGATGCCCCCCCGAAAGGCCAGGAGTTTACAGTGAGAAAGGTAAGGAGCCTTTGCGAGAAAAACAACAAATCTTCATCCCACGACCCACTACACATGTGCAAGAGGGGAGGGTCTGCGTGCTAACGAACTCTCAGGGGAGTAATGAATATGTATCTGAATTCTGGGAAAACTGTTGATTATGTATTTGTTTGGCCTACATCTGTAGCACGATTTTTCCTGACGGTGGGCAAGTCAGGCGGATCCATCCCCCTTGCACCCAGTGTCCGTGCAGCACTGAATAAACCATACCTGCTTTGTAATCTTACTTGGGTTATAGAGTTTGATTCCGCATGTCAGTGGGAATATCACAATTTGTTTAAGTGGACCAGAAATTGAGGTGAAATAGGTTATATTTCTTTGATTGTAGAATAATTAATTATATTGACTGAATAGGACACACAATGCTGTAGAGAGCTGTATACATAAGAACAGGGAAGCCTCTCGATTAGAACCTTAGATATTTTATGAACAATCTGTGTTGAAGATATATATTACATACAGTAACTCCTGATAAGGTTTTTCTTTAAAAAAAAGGCAAGGGGAAGCAAGGGAAGGCAAGGCAGGGGAAGGCAAGGCAGGGGAAAGCAAGGCAGGGGAAAGCAAGGCAAGGGAAGGCAGGGGAAGGCAGGGGAAGGCAGGGGAAGGCAAGGCAAGGCAAGGCAAGGCAAGGCAAGGCAAGGCAAGGCAAGGCAAGGCAAGGCAAGGCAAGGGAAGGGAAGGGAAGGGAAGGGAAGGGAAGGGAAGGGAAGGGAAGGGAAGGGAAGGGAAGGGAAGGGAAGGGAAGGGAAGGGAAGGGAAGGGAAGGGAAGGGAAGGGAAGGGAAGGGAAGGGAAGGGAAGGGAAGGGAAGGGAAGGGAAGGGAAGGGAAGGGAAGGGAAGGGAAGGGAAGGGAAGGGAAAGGAAGAGACAACAAAGCACTTTAAAATATTTTCTGATTTTCAGTATTATGGATAGCAAAAATCTCCTAATGAGAAATTTGAAAAGAGACTGCAGGTGTTTTTTCATTAACTGTTAGTGGCAATGAACCTGGTAATGAAAACTAAAATGTCACCTGGTATGTCCATTAGATTTCTCAGATGAAATGTTCATTCACATTCTTCTGCCTTTTGTCAGAGCTGTGTAACGAGATAGATACACCTTAGATATAGGAAGAACAGATTTGCAGCCAAATCCAAAAAGAATGTGAGCACAAAGTCTGCCTAAATACTGTTCTTGGCATCTAAGCAAACAGAGGCCCTTAGCTCAGGTAAGGCCTGCCCTGGCTCCTTAAGGTGGGCTGCACTCCCTCAGTGGGGCCATCACAGCTTTTCAGATACTGCTGCTATACTAGAATTCAGTGATAATAGGATGGGCTAAATCTTTAGCAAGTGTTCACAAGGCAGTGTTCTCATTCACAAAAAAAAAACAGCCTTTACAGTGTTGTTCCAAAACTCTGGCAGCTTTTAAGTGAGAGGTTCTTATTTATTTTTTCATTCTTTTTAATTGAGAGCTACTTTAGCTTATAATTCCATAGGTGTGTAAAACACGGACAACTGATTCTTGTGTACTGTATGCTGAACAGTTATTTTCCATGATGCATTACAGACACATTTCATGTCCTTATGTATTTGCTAAAAGTGATAGAATCATAGAACAGCTTGGGATGGAAAAGACCTCAGAGATCACCCAGTTCCAACCCCCTGCCATGGACAGGGCTGCCCAAACCACCTCAAGCTGCCCAGGGCCCCATCCAGCCTGGCTTTGAATGCCTCCAGAAACAGGGCACCCACAGCTGCTCTGGACAGTCTGTGACAGTGCCTCACCACCCTCTGAGTGGAACATTTCCTTGTAATATCTAACCTAAATCAACCCTCTTTTAGTTCAAAGGCATTTTCCCTTGTTCTATCACTATCACACCATATTAAAAGTTGGTCTCTTTCCTGTTAAGCTCCTCTCCTTATAAGCTCCTTTTAAGTTCTGGAAAGCCACTATGAAGTCTCCCCATATCCTTCTCTTCTCCAGAGTGAACAACTCGAGCTCTGTCAGCCTTTCTTAATAAGAAACATCTAATCATCTTTATGGCCCTCCTCTAATCATCTTTATAGCCCTCCTCTGAACCCACTTCAATTAGAGTTTTACAGTTCATCCCATCATGTTTCTGTGATAACAGTTAGGTCATAGTTTTCTAATTGCAGCATGGTTTCCAGCTCCTTCTGCTTATTTCCATTCATTGGTGTAAAGGCACTTCAGCTGGGCTGTTGACCGTCCTGGAGGAGTGTTCTCAAACTCCTTGAGACGCATCCAAGTTTTTTGCCTGCTGCTTTTTAAAGTGACAGCATTCCTAGTCGCATAGAAGTTGATTCCCTTCTCTCATTAAATCTAGTTTAAAGTTCTGGTGATCAGCCCAGTCAGCTTCCTGCCCAAAATAAATACCAAACCAAACCAAAACAAAATATATACAAAATGAGGGTGTAATCCTATACACAGCATTTTTAATTGTGTGCTCAGCTCCCATGTTGACGAAAAGAGAAAAGAAGAGAAAGATATGTTAGTTTACATTATTGTTAGCTGTAAGCTGGATACACTTCGGAAGTGCAGACTCTGCTGGTTGTTTTGAGTTCCTTCGCATAGCCTATATCCAGCTTCTTGCTGAATGTTCTTGATGTGTTAAACCAATGGAATGGTGACTGCATGTTAGATTAAGCCTGTTGAAAGTGCTGTGGTTCTTCAGACAGGAAAAGCTGCTTTGGTAATACTGCATCAGACAGAACAACAACAACAACAGAAATCAACAAATGTGAATATTGTAAGAAAGTAATGCAAAATATCATAAGATATTCTGATGTTGGTCATGACAAATGTAATCATAACCTCCTGCATCCAGTGAATTGCTGCCATGATGAGATGTTGTGAATTATACTGTTGAAGCTTTAAGTAACAATTTTAGCCACGTTCCAGGAAAGTAACCATGAAAATAAAGGCATAAAAGCCCTATTCAGTGGCACTGTCATTCAGCTCTCTGACAACTTTAAAATTATGTATGAAACATATTTGTCCCAAATGAATCCAGCACCACCAGCTGCCTTAAACTTTATTGTTCCTAACTAATTATTTTATTGTTAAGCTGTATGTATAAAAAAGCCAAATTCATGATTTAACTAGCTTTTTTTTTTTTTCTTCTTCTCATTCAGACAACAGAAATTACAAGTCATCTAATAAACAGCGTAGAGGAATATCCTACCTCTGTTTATTGTAAATGGTCGTTCTGCCACAGATCACTACAAGGAAGCAAAATATTTTATTTATTTGTGTCTTTTCTGTTCCACACTGATGACTAGATTACTGCACATATGCTCGAAATATCTAATTCACACATTGCATTTTCGGCTCTGCTATCACTTGAAGAATATTATCATCAGTACATTGCAGGAATCTCCTGTTGCACTGTCCCTCCCACTGATACTTGGGTGACGTTGCAACGTCCCCTCACTGAGGCCAGTATATATGAGTCTACTTCTATCTGTCTGTAGAGGGTCTTATCTTGTTCTGTCTGATCAAGTGGCCTGTGATAGACCCCTCTCCAGTGTCACCTATTCTTTTCTTCCCTTTAAGCCATGAGCTCTCAGTAGGCTCCTCATCCACTCCCAAGCAGAGCTCTATGTGCTCAGAGGCTGTCCTGTATAGAATGCAACACAATACCATACTTACCTCTTCTTCCCAAAGACTCTCTAGCCAAAGGACATTAACAAGTTTCTAACAGCACTGAAACTAGCATGTAAACTATTTTACATGGTTTTGCACAAAAAGTATGAGCACAGTTATGGAAAAGAATTCAAGAATTAAACTGCATACAATTTGTAGAAAGGGAAAAATTACTAAGAGGTTGTATGGACTGTCAGTTGAGCTAGAGTTTATAAAGAGCCTTTGCTAAGAAACTGTTGTCTATTACCTGAATTCTGAACATAAGTGAGATTTCTAGAGAAATTAAGAGCTGTCTTTACCTTCTGTACTGCTAGGAAGCAGAAGTGGAAAGTGTTTGTACAAAAAGATTTTGTAGACTCCTGGTTCTCTTTACAGGTGAAAAAAAAAAAAAAAAGAAAAGAAAAGAAAAACTGTTCATGAGCGCCATCTCGTGGCGACACAAAAATCTGTCAAATCGGCAGAAAGTTTTTCTAGGAATTGCATTTTGTGTTTCTCATGGTTAATTATTAACGATACTAAGAAAATCTTCGTAAATATGTTTGATTGACGCGTTTATAATTTTAGGTGTAGGTCTCTACATTTTTTCGGTTCTGGGAATATATATGAATCTTCCACTGTACTGTATTTATACACTCTGTAGATCACCAGGAAATCCTTGTCTGTAAGGGAATATAAGCAAACTCTTTTTAAGTCCTGCCCTGTCCTCGTGTGATTACAAGAATCTGCACTTTGTACCTCTTTACACCAAGTTCTGCTTTGGTCATACCTCAACCCTACTTGGAAATGACAAAGCTCTATTAGGTAATTGTGTCCGGCTGAGATTGCTATCATGACTGAAAGCAGCTAAGCACAAAGATCTATGAGACAATCATGTCTCGCTGGCAGTGCTATCATGAGTGAATGCAGTTCAGCACAGCTTACACTGGCCTCTTTTAGTCCAAATACATTTATGTACTTTCTTCCCTCCCAGCCCTGTGTGTTTTAACTTCCTTTCTCCAAAATGCAAAGTAGGGGTGCTAAGTAGCATTGCAGTGCTGTAAGTGCCCCGGACATCAGTGGCTTTAGTCATGCTTTGGTACATAACAGAAGTACCTCTGCAGTGTTTCACCAAGTGGCCTAAATTGAAAGTGTTCACCTTCATTAACTCATATGGCTGCTGTCTTCAATTTCATGGGAAAATTATAATTGGCTTTTTTTCTATCTGAAAAAGCCTTGACGTGATTAACACAAAAGAAACACATAAATGGGAGAAAGTTGCTCAGAAAGCAGAAAAACATGAAGACCTTCCATGAAATCAGAAAAGGACATGGTCCACGCTACATATTCAAGCATACTACAACACAGTGCGCAGTTCTGATCTCCAGATAGTCTCCAAAATTAAAAGCATGGTATTGTCTGATCCCTACTTTTCACTCACTGTTTATGTAGATCATATTTTTGTTTTTGTTCTTCTCTTAGTGTTGAATAATGTCTTATAGTCATAAAAACTAAGAATTGGATTTGAGTCACAGAAGTCTGGATTTCATCTTCATTTTAGGAGGAAAAGAAATAAGAGAATACTTGAGAATTATTTTTGGAGAAGGTAGGCAAGGAAAAACAAACATGGGAGAGGCTTACTTTGAAAATTATTAAGGGCTGATAACCTGAAAAACAGGTTTCTTAGAATAGTTACCAAAAAAAAAGTAAAAAAAAAAAAAAAGTATAATTTTCTTACCAGATCAGACATTGTTTGCAAGATGAAACTAACTTCCGTGTTCTTGGATGTTGTCCTGTGCCCACACGATTTGTATGTTGGGGCTATTACCAATATTATTGTCATTATTTTAATTGAAGGCAAAAGAGTATAGTTTGCATTTCTTGCTGAGCCAATTAAGATTTTGGGTGAACTGCTTGATTGTTTTTCTTGCCTCTAACAAATAAGAAAATGCTTATCAGCCCCAAAGGCAATATCTGAAAGGTAGGAGTGTACAATTTTATTATTAGTCTTTTGGTCTAAATTACAAGTGGAAAGCAGACTGGTACCAAGTAATTTAGGAATAAATCCAGTTAGAAAAACCCTTGGTGTGAGTTGAGAATGTGAAGTCATTGGATCTTAAGAGAACTGTGTGGAAAGGAAACTCTGGCTGTAAAATAAGAAAAAGATATTATTTCAAATATGTTTTAGATTAAGATCTGTTTTTCCTGCCTGTCTGCTGTCTTTTTGTTTTGTTTTGATTTGTTTTTGTTTTGTTATCTGCCATCTCCTATTTCATTCTGTATCTTACTTATATGACTCACTTATGGTTTTAGGTACTAGTTGTCAACTCTACTGTATTTTACAAAATTTTACAAAATACTATGATATTTAATTTATTAAGTCTTTTTCATCATAGATGTGATTCATGCTTTGTAAATACTAGAGATTTTTTTTCCCGTGTTGCAGAGATGAACACAAATTTGATTTGACTGTCCTTCTGGCAGGCTTGGAAAGCCTCATGCTGCCTGGACTGCTGGCATCAGCTGGGCTGTGCGGGCTCACACCACTAACTTTGCTGATGTGGACGTTGTACCCAAGGCCAGCAAGTAGGTAAGAACTCTTTGTTTGATCAGAGACTGCGCAGAAGAATATATTTTTTTTCTGATTGCCTTGATAGCTGAGCCATCCTGCATGAACAAAGCAGCCAAACAGGGAGGAGCTGGAATATCTGTGTCACTAGAGAAGTCAACCTAACCTCATGTTTAACTGGAGGGATGATAACACATGGCTTGTAAGTTCTGACTAGACTTATTTGTTATCTGCTTAGCGTGACTCAATCAGCTTGGGCAAGAGACTAAGATCAGTATGGGCACAGAATTCCAAGGATATGCAATCATTTCACCTAAAATATTAAACATCTCTATCAGCTCACTGTAGTGGCTTTAAGCCAGGTATTAAAGAATCTGGCTTGCCTTCAAAATAGCTGTCAATTTTACCTTGGGAGAATTTTTTCTAATAGCAACCTCTGAAATAATTTACTTTATTAGTTATGTTAACTTAGAGAATTGGACTTCTGAATCACAAAGCCACTCTTAGATGTTCTTTCTATCTGATTGCTTTGCTGTTCCATTTTTACTGAGTGTTAAAACTATGATCAGTTTCCTTTTAGGGTATTGTCTTTTTTTCCGAAATAAAGTAGATATATAGAATCAGAAAATAATTTAGGTTGGAAAACATCTTCAAGATCATCAAGTTCAACTATCAGTGTGGACTACTGAACTCAATTGCTGAGCCATGATACTTGGAGTCATGTACATAGATCTCAAACATCTCCAGGGACGGTGACTTGTTTGCTTTCATGGGTAGCTCATTCCAATGTTTAACTACTCTGCCAATGAAGAAATTCTTCTTTATATTTAATGTAGGCTTCTTTGATGCTTGAGACCATTTCCTTGTGTCCTACCAAGATGATCACCTGGGAAAATATACAGACACCTCCTTGCTGCAATCTCTTTAAAGGTAGTTGTAGGGAGAGATGAGGTCTCTTCCCAAACTTCTGTTCTCCAAACTAAACAATCCCAGCATCTTCCGCTGCTCCTAATAATTTGTTTTTCTTGTTTCCCCAGCTTCATTGCTTTTATCTTCACATACTCAAGCAACTTAATATACTGTGTACAGTGAGTGGACCAAAACTGAACACAGTAATTAAGATGTGGTTCCTGTGCCAAGTGTAAGGGGACAATCATTTCCTTAGTCTTTCTGGCCATAATATTTCTCAGGCAGGCTGGGGTGCCATTGGCTTTCTTGGCCACCTGGGTACACTGCAGCTCACATCTTGAGTTGCCCGACTCTTCTAGTAGAGTTTATATGGTCTTTTTTTCCTTCCTGATCTTCTTATCAACCAACCAGGTTGGTCTTCTCTGTTACTGGTTTGATGTTTGTTGCACTGCCACAACCTGTGCCTGCCTCTGTAAGATTTAATTCCTGAAGCTGGCCCAGCTTTCCTTGATTTCATTGTGTTTAGAGCTGCCTCCCAAGGGACTCTATCTGCCAGGTCTCTAAGTAGGTCCAAATCTGACCTTTGGAAATCCAAGGCAGCAATTCTGCTAACTGCCTTCCTCACTTCACCAAAGGCTGAAAACTATCATTCAAAGTACCTGGAACATGTTTGTGGTTCATTTTGTAACATACTAAAATAGCAACAGAATATGGTAAAGCATCTGTTTCTTTCAAAACATTTTAAATTAAATATCACCTAATTTTTATTTTTCATATATTCCTTGGCCACACTTCATTCGGGGAAGACAAATCAGAAAGATGAAGAAAGGTTTGAAGATGCAGATAATGAAGGCATATTGTTACAAGCAAGGAAGCACGTTAGCACATAGAAAATTGATATTACCCTCATAAATCAAGTATTCACAAGAATTGTTGGCAGTAGGATAGTGCTGTAGCCAGCTGCAGAAGGCAGCGGTTGTCCTGAAAATGATTCCATTTAAGTCAAAGTAATCAAACTACAATTGTCAGAGCATACTTTTGTGACACTCCCCAGTGAGGTGGATGACTACAGTATGCACATTATTTGTTTCAATTATGTACATAAGTGATATGAGATAAGCCGTCTATTGTTAGTGTCCTGTAAAACTTCCATGAGTGTTTTCCACAGTGAAAATTTTTGTTCGTGTTTTGAATATCTCCAAAGACAGATTCTACAGTCTGTGTGCCATATATTCAAGTATTTGATCCTTATCAATTTATATCAAGATGATGTTTAAAATGAGCTATGAACTACGACTATTTATTTTAGGTAAACCACTTGGACTATAAAAAGATTTTGCAAAATGTTTTATGCTTGTCATTTTTTAAAACTCAACTCAATGATAACATATAGTGGTTAAGTAGCTTCATCATATGACACAATATCAGATATCAGTATACTTGATTTGTTCCTTTTGATGCATTTAATTAGAAAAAGGGAAAAAGGAGGAGAGGAGAGGAGAGGAGAGGAGAGGAGAGGAGAGGAGAGGAGAGGAGAGGAGAGGAGAGGAGAGGAGAGGAGAGGAGAGGAGAGGAGAGGAGAGGAGAGGAGAGGAGAGAGATTGAAAGAGAATCAGGAAAAAAAGGTAAGACTATATCTATAAAGACATAGTCACTATTAATATGCAATTAGTTAAAATTCTAGCTCATAGTCCTTAATAAAGTATTAGTTTTATTGATCAGCCCTTCTGAGTTGTTTCCATTCGGGAAGATTCAATTGTACTTATCCATAGAAAGTGATATCCCCTCAAGTTTCAATATCATGTTTTTGTTTTCAAATTCGCCTTGACATGGTTACTGCAGATTTTTTCCATGTAACATTCCTACATTAAGCATCCAGCTTGGATGCAAACAAAGAATGAAAAAGGCACAACAATATGTGCTATCTTATTAAGTCTGATCCACATACCAAACTTCACAGATGTTACTTGAGCAAGTTTTCTTTAATAAAATGTCCTCCTTCAGCAGAGAAGGTAGAGACTCTGTGTCCTTAAATGCATATACAGGAAAAATGTAGTTGATATTTTGCTTTGACACCGACTTTTTGATTTAGATGTTAGTATTCTATTTGTAGCTAGGAAAGTCACTGAACACAAGCTTTCACCACTTCTTTGTATAGCTAGAATCTTCCAACCATGGGGAAATTCCACTTATTACAGAGAAATAAAGGAATACTGAAGATTTTCCTTTGCACAACTGTGTTTTTCTTTCACTGTTGTCAAGAACATAAATAAAAATTAAATAAAAGCAAAGAGGATAAAGGCCAAAGAGGAACAGTTCAGAAACAAAGCAAAAAGAAAAGAGAGTACGTGCTTGAATGACTTGAATGGCTAATAGGAAAGAAAACTTCTAAAATAAGAACAAACTCAAGGCTGTGACTAAGGAGGCAAACAAAACTGCAGGTCACCTGTTGTAGGTAGTTCTGTCACGGCTTATGCCACGTTCTCATGGTGAATTCCTGAGCAAATACTTACACCTTGCCCAAACAAATGTTGAGTGTTGCATTTCAGTGGTGCTGAACAAATGTTCTAATAAATAAGCATGTTGTTCTTTCAGAGAGTAGGTAGCTGCCTTGGGCAGGAACCCTGCAACCAGGCACAGATATCCTGGCTTTGTAACAGAGGAAGCAAGCAGGCTTCTGGGTAGGAACTTTGAACTGTGTTATATTCTGACATACAGAAACTTTTCACTTAGGATCTCATAGATGAGGTAAACCAAGGTAGTCAGACAAACATGGAAAAACACAATTCAGAGAGGGGGATTTTTCCTTTTGTACTTGTAGTCTATTCTGCTTTGATTGTTCTGTGTGTCATATACAACTACTTTCACAACTCAGTGTTTTCTGATATTCAGTTCTTCTACACATACATTTCCATGCAACAGTGTTCTGCTACTAACATCATATGAAGTATACAGATATGAAAGTAATACTTTAGTCTATTTGGAAGCCTTTAACAATTGAACCTACCTTTTTCCTTGCCTTGAACACCTCCAGGGATGGAACATCCACAGCCTCTCTGTGCAGCCTGTTCCAGCACCTCACCACTCTCTTGAAAAAGAACTTCCCCGTGATATCCAACCTAAATCTTCCCTCCCTCAACTTAAAAATATTTCCCCCTGTTCTTCCATTATCTACCCTTATAAAGAATTGACTTCCCTCCTGTCTGTAGGCTCCCCTTAGGTACTGAAAGGCTGCAATGAGGTCACTCTGCAGCCTTATGTTCTCCAGGCTGAACAAGCTCAGCTGCCTCAGCCTGTCTTCATAGGGGAGGTGCTCCAGTCTTCTGATCATATCTGTGAATCAATACTAGGCTAAAGGCACCATTACTGGTGATGAGATGTGGGGACACTACTTCAAGCTGGAGTCAAAATGGCAGTCCAAGGAGTGGTAACGTAAATTCCTCACATGTATTTGAGATACAGCCCTCAGTGGGTAATGTGATGTGCACTGTCTTTTGGCATAGGAAAGGGGTGATCATCTTGGATATCCTGGAACCTGGACAAACCATCATCTGGCTGCTAAACTGCAATTGTAACTGAGCTGAAGACTCAAACTTCCACAGGCCTATGAAGATGGTATGATAATACAATAACACCAGGTCCCATGTTGGTTAGAAGACTCTGGAGCACATTGCCAGTCTTGGCTGAACTGCCTGACAACACCTGAGGCAAAGTCTGAATTCAGCATCTTCTGACTTCCATCTGTTTGGGCTGATGAAAGATGCACTGTGTTGGCAACATTTCCCTATCAATGATGACATCATAGCAGCTGTGAAACGGTGGGTCACCTCTGATGGATATTTATGAGCATGACATGCACGCCCTTGTTCATCACTTGCAAAAATGTGAAACTGGCGGTGGTGGCATTTATGTTGAAAAATAGCATTTTGTAGCTTTATTCTTTAAATTGCTTTATCAAATAACATTACTGTGCTGTTTGTATCTGTTGTAGTTTCCATGAAAATAAATATGAAAAATTACTCTCAGAGCAATATATGTCTTTCAGATAACTGTAGCCAGTTGCCATTTCAGTGGTTTCATTTTCTCAGTTGGAGCTGTAAACAATACGGCAAATATTGGGTGAAGCTAATTCTAAGACACCATTTTAAAAGTCTTTCTGCTACCATCAAGACGTTATTAACAGATTAATAGTCATTTCAACAGTGATCTTACAAAATTCCTCTCCAAAAAATATGGAAGAGCTAGTATTCTGAATATGCTGAGGTATGAAGATCCTGGGCTTCTCCTACAAATTGCTGCTGTAGGTTATTCCAGACATTGGGGCTACTGTAACTGATGTTACAGTATAACTTCATATTTAAGAATTACTTATATTTAAGAAAGAAACCCAACACCTATATTAGCTTACTATCCGTATTCTGTAAGCAGTTAAATATAGTATATAATCAGACTGAATTAGTAATAATTAGATCACTTACTTTCAGTAAGTGCAGACAGCTGGTTCGAGTTCTTTGTAGTCTCTCAGCTAGTTGTGCTAAACTCTTTCATGCAGCAAAAGTGAGATGCGTCTCTCTACATAATCTCTGCTTTTTGTATCTGCATCCTATATACCTGAAAATCAACATCTCTTCTGCATCTAATGCTTAGTTCATAATCTAAATTTATGTCCTTAACTTCCTTTTTTTTTTAATGATCTTATTAATAGTGAATGTTATTTTTTAGGAAAATTGCCACGTGAGATGGATCTAGGCACTAAGCATGGGATAATCTGGTGTAATCAGGCATTGCCATGGAAATTGTGGCAGTTCAGTGTCTACATTATAGCTGATTGTTTAAAACAGCAGTTTGTTTAATTCATCTCTATCTTGAGTTTTGCACAAAACCCAAAAAAACGATCGTAGAATCACAGAATATCCCAGATTGGAAGGGATCCATAAGTCATCAAGTCCAACTTCTGACTTCATATAGGACCACTCAAAATTTAAGGAACTGTTGGATGAAACCTCCTGGGAAACTGGCCTTAGAGACAAAGCCAGCAAGTAAGCTGGCTACTCTTTAAGGATGCCTTTCTGAGAGCACAAGAACTCTCCATCCCTCTGAATAAGAAAGTGGGCAGGGGAGGCAGGAAACTGGCATGGCTTAGCTGAGAAAAGAAGGGATTGTAACCAGCTGTGGAAACAAGGGCGAGTCATCAGGGAGGAATACAGGGATGCTGTCTGGAATTCCAGAGACGGGATTAGGAAAGCCAAGGTGCAGACGGAACTGAACTTGGCAAGGGGTGTTAAAAACAATAAGGGATTTCATAGGTACATTGGCCAGAAGATGCAGGCCAGAGTGTGTACATCTTCAGTAAATGAGAGTGCTGTGGCAGACGGGTGAAGGCTAAGGTACTAAATGAGTATTTTTTCCCTCAGTTTTCACTAGCAGGATTTTCATATTACTCACATTCCTGAAGCTCGCATACCTGGGCCTCTAGGTGAGAACTGGGAGAGTAAATCTCCCCCATTATAAAAGCAGAGTAATTCTGGGACTGCCTCATGAAACCAATTGTATACTAGTCTATGGGACCAGATGACACGCATCTCAGCATGCATCCCAGGGTCCTAAAGGCACTGGCTGGTTCCTGAGCCACTCTCCATAGTATTTGAAAAGTTGAGGCTGTTGGGTGAAGTCCCCAGGGACTAGAAAAAAAGGAATCATTACTCCCATTTACAAGAAGGAAAGAAAGCCTAACCCAGGGAACTACAGGATGGTAGTTGTACAGGATGGCTACAGATGGTACAGGATGGCTGAACTACAGCCTCACTTTTGTGCCTGGGAAGATGATGGAAAAGATCCTCCTAGAAGTCATGTTAAGGCATGTGATGGGTAAGTGGGTGATCGGTGACAGCATGGCTTCACCAAGAGAAGGTCGTGCCTAACTAATCTGATGGCCCTTTATGGTGGAGTGATGACACTGGTGGACAAAGGGAAGGAAACTGATGTCATTTATCTGGACTTGCGCAAAGCCTTTGACACTGCCCCCCATGACATCCTTATCGTTAAATTGGAGAGATATGGATTTGAGAGGTAGACTATCTGGGGAATAAGAAAATGGCTTTTGGAATGGAATAAGAAAATGGCCACAGACCTTACAGGCCCTTAGAAAAGTTGTGATGAATGGCACTATGTCCTTGTGGAGGTGAGTGGTGAGCAGTGTCCCCCAGGGGTCTGTCTTGGGACCAGAGCTCTTCAACATCTTCATCAATGACACTGATGATGAGCTTGAGCGCAACCTCAGCAAGTTTGCCTATGACACTAAGCTGAGTGGTGTGGTTGGCAAATTAGAAGGAATTGAGGCCATCCAGAGGGACCTTGACATACTCAAAAGAGGACTGTGTGCACATAGTGAGGTCAAATGTAGCAAAATGCAAGGTTTTTTTACTTGGGGTAATACTAGATGTGTATCCAGACTGGGAGAAGAACTCCTTATGAGTGGCCCTGGAGAGAAGGACCTGGGGGTCCTGGTGGATGAAAAACTGAACATGAGCCAGCAGTGTGCTCTTGGAGTTCGGAAGGCCAATGCTATCCTGGGCTCCATCAGAAGAGGGGAGGCCAGCAGGGACAGGGAGACTGTATCTCTCTACTCTGCCTTCAGGGCTCATGCTGTTATTTGTTCAGTAACCATCCACATACCCCATGGCATCAAATAAAGCCATGCATATGCCTCCTGTTGCTGGGTTAATCATAGAATCAGAATCATGGAATGATGGCTACTCCAGTGCCTCACTTCATTCTCTGAATGATCACCGTGTCTGTGCCTGTTGTCATTCTCTGGCCATGTCATTTCAAGGAATGCCTCATCACTACATCCATCTGGGACACCTTTCTTCTGTGCCTCTTGGTACTCTCTGCAGGATCCACCTGCTTGAGCTCCTTCTTATCATTCACTAAAGAACAGGAATGACTTGGTTCTATGCCATTCCCCTTGTGGTGGGCAAATCTCTACGCTCTGTCAGTCTCTGGGCAAAGAGCACTCTTTGAGAGAACATGTACATCTTCCCAGCAGGCTTGCTTGGGCCTGTTGGCATTCTCTGCAGGATCCATACCCGTGGGCATCTTACTGTCCTCTAACACTAACCTATTCTCATCTAGGGATGGAGCCCGAGTGTTTTAAATTGATTAAGTCATGTAATCTATTCAGATTTAGAATCTGTTTTGTACTTTCTTCTTTTTGGAACCATAATTTAAGTTAATGAATATAAGTACTGAGACTACTTTGTGTTTTTGTCAAATGCTACAGTGGCTTTTGGCCTATACTAAGATATTAAGGTGATGTGCTGAAAGTAAAATTATAGAGGTAGTAAGAAATGGCAATGTCTGAATCTTTTATAAATTGTTTGCTGTTTTTTTTTTCTGTGATCACAGAATAATGTATATTTACATATACAGTGCCTGGTACGCACATGTTATCCTATGGACAAATAAGAAAATTGTTTTAGTTTTGCTTTAGAATCAACTTGGTATTTGAAAGAAAAGACAGTGAATAAATGTGAATAACTGTTAACAGGACCTTAGCATAGTTTTGAGACTCTGTGAAATCCTGAGCTGTAGGTGTTTAGAAATGGAATAAGGGGGGATATTTAAGTAGCTGCAATCAGTGAGTTACACAGTGTCTACCATTATCAGAAAAGCCTTTAGAACACCTTTGAATGAGGCTGGTATTTTTTGAAGATTTATGCAATAATAAGGATTACAAAAAGCACAGAAATGTAACAGCTATTGTCTGTAGCTCTTCTGTTTGAATGAAGAATGTATTTAAGTCGCTCTGAATGTAATGCTTACAATTTATTGCTATGGAAATGACAGCAGATACAAAGAGCACAATAACACTATTCGATAGAGCAAATTCTCAGCTACAAAACAGTATTTTTAAATGTAATTGCCATCATTACTTACGAGTTTTTGCCAGCAATAAATAAGAGCTACTTGCTGTGCTGTGTAAAAATCTTCACAGTGGATGTGACCCACTGCCACTCTCAAAACTGCTGTCCACCACCTCACTATTCTCACATCCTCTGGTTGGTATCCATAAATATTCAGTAAATGTCAATAAGTATCTATGGGTGCCATTTTTTCCTCATGGATGAATTTGATTACACGCCTTTGCTTCATATGCTCTTTCAGGTCAGATATTATTTTGTCAGACTGCCTCTCTGCCATTTGTCATCCAGCAACATTGGAGGAATATTGGTGGGAAGATTCAGCTTCAACTGCCATCCCACCCACAATCCCTCTTACATTGTGGGTCAACATAATATAGTAGGAGACTTTTTTTTTTCAGAGCAGCCCTTTGTAAATAGGTGTACATTCTAGAATCATTTGCTTTTGCATTCTTTTATGCACCTAGCCATATGCAATCATTTCTTCATTTATCTTTTCTTTTTCTATTTTTTCTTTTCCTTGCTGTTCCTTTTATTTAGCAGCCAATTTAAAAGAAACTTAGCAGCCAATTCAAAGAATATTTTAGTTATTTATATGGGGATCGTCAGCCAAAAAAAAGCATTTTAAAATAGAGAAAGGTGAGAGGTAATTGAGGTGGCCTTTATTAGTGTCTTGCCACACCCATAGCTTTGGGCTAGGGCTGTGTGAAAGTTTACCCTGAAGCAGTGCTTCATTATGAGGTTGCTATGGGCACTGGTATACAATGGTGCTGCAAACACAAGAAAGGACTAAACTTTCTAGGGTGGTAACACTCAAAACTAACATTTATTATATCAAAACATTAACATCTGAGCTGACACTAGAAGTCTTTTGGTTTTTTATTTGCACATAATCTAGAGGAAACTCATACTTTCTTTCTGCTCAGATTTTTGCCTGGGTGATGTCCCATGCGTTTATCATGTCTGTTAGCTGGGAGTCAGTCAGTGTGGTGTGCTTAAAAGCAGTGAGCACTGCTAAATAAAGAGTCACAGCTGGGAAGAAATTAAGTAAAGCCCTGGGAGATAAGATCCTTTCAAGACCAAGATCTGAAAAAGGTTTTCAAGCCAAGGAAGGACTTGCTTAAATGAAAATCTTTTAAAGATGAAGACCATATCCAGGAGGCACATTAGAATATAAGTTTAGAATTTATTCATGAGTGCGACCTGAGAAGAGTGTCTTAAGATCATGAGTTAACTTGAATGATTTTATTATTCTTCTTGTGTTAGCCCAGATGCACAGAACCCTGTTGAACAAACTCAGGTAGTGCAGAACTTATTAACTGAATCAAAGACATTGTTTATTTGGAAGTAGCTGAAGTTGACATGAGCTACCTGAGCAATACGATCATTTTCTGGGAAGTAAACAGAGCATGACTGAGGTTGAGCTGTTCTTTACGCAAAGCCTGACATGCATCCTAGAGGAAATGTCCAATGTATCTGCAACTTTTGGCAAGTAGAAGGTAGCTTGAGTTTTAACATTTTGAAGCAAATAAAGAACTATAACAAACAACATGAAGTAGTCTTTTTTCCTCATGCAGCCTGAGATTAACACTGTTAAAAGTGAGGGTTTTTTGAGTAAGAAAACTGGTTGTTTTGCTTCAGTGGCTTTGTTCAGAGCTTTCTGAACATCTTATGTTAAGAAACAAAAACGCATCACTAAAAAAGTGATGTTATCATAGATTTTCCTTCTAAGATAAATAACCTGGTAAAAACTAAGAGATGTCAAAATTTTCTATAGATCTTTCAGAATTACCAGTACTCGTCAAAATCACAATTTTAAGTTCTTTAAATATTTCTGTAATAGTCTCAAATATGCCTTGCTCTAAAAATGTGTGTTTTGAAAAGCAATGTTTTTTCTTTTTTTCTTAATGTTTTTATACTACTCATAGAAAGAAAAGAATTCTTTCTATGAAAGAGACAAGAGTCTTCATCTCTAAATATATTAGAATTCTAGCTCCTGTTTGGTGTACAGAGGGTAATATAGTGTGGTGATTACTAAATAGCTTAGGAGTGAGAATCAGTATAGACACATCAGCATGGCTCTACATTGTGAAATTTAGGCTGATTGGCAAAGTTGGATAACCTGGATACAACACTGTGTTGATGCAGTTATGCAGCTTTTCCAAACTTAAGCTAATACTGTTGCATGGTAATGTGGTATTTTGGTTCATTAATTGCAAAATCAGCACTCCGTTCCTGATACAAGCCAGGATTTCGTTGGCTTTTTTGGTCACCTGGGCACACTGCTGGCTCATTTTCAGCCAACTATCCTTCAGTACACCAAGGTCCCTTTCTGTCAGGCAGCTTTCCAGCCACTCCCAAGCCTGTAGGATTGCCTGGGGTTGTTGTGACCAAAATCAGGATCTGGCACTTGGACCTGCTGAAACTCATACAGTTTACCTTAGTCCATTGATCCAGTCTGTCCAGATCCCTCTATAGTGCCTTTCTCTCCTCTGGCAGATCAACACTCCCTCCCAACTTGGTGTCATCTGCAAACTTATAGAGGGTGCACTCAATCCCTTCATCAAGATCGTTCATAAAGATGTTGAACAGGGCTCTACTGAGCCCTGGGGACACCACTCCTGACTGGCTGAGTCGACTGGTTGTCTACTTTGTGTTCTTTCCACATAACGCATATTGTTGTCTCCTGTAAAGGAGAATGTGGAGAATTCTTTCTATTTAGTACTGAATTTGATTAGCAGTTGCACTGCCCTTCGGGATTAGTATTCTGTCTCTCTAGTTTTGGCATAACAGAAATTCCTTGATTTTAAACTGAGTGAAATAAAAAAATTGAGAACTTAGACTAGATTAAGGCAGTTTAAAAATGCAGTTAGATGAGAAAACAAACAAGGCATAGATCTTGGAATTACAGGCCAACATTTAGATCAGAACTACTGATACTCGCTAATGACTGAGTATTTCTTTACCTAGCTTATCACACTTCCTATTCCATGCAACATGAACATCTGAATGCCAAGTATAACTGACTTGAGAACAAGTCAGTTATTATTCTATTTTTACTTGAGTATTCTTGAGTATTCTGATTTCTTTTTCAACAGCAGGGAGGAACTGTTGGTGTCTTCAATAATTGCTTTTCTATTCACTGTAAACCAGTTATACTTTTAAAACAAAATAGTATACTCAATATACTGTTGTTTATTCTTTAGCTTGATGGTTATCTGAGAAGTTTGGGGTATCAACACCAGTACTATGTCTAGTATAAATAAATTATTTGAATTTTCACAGCAAAAAGTTCAACATCAGGGTGGAATAAATATGGAGAGATGAAAAGAATCAATAATAATTTATAAAGATTGTTGCCAAATGACATGATGCTATGGAGTATTTTTTTTTTTCTTCAAGGGGGTTCCATATGACAATTAAGATTTTATTAAACATTTCATAAACAAAGGACATACAGGAGAAGCATATGATTTTTTCTTGTTTAAAAAGCATTCACATTTCCTTATGAAGTTTGTCTTTAGTTCATGTTGTATTTTAACAATTGATTTATTAGTACAAAGGCATTTTGTGCATATCTGTTCTGGACCTAATTCTCTACATGGAGTTTTTCAATAAATTCGGAAATTTCGATTTTTATACTATTCTGTTATCCGAACAATATAATATAAATAGGTTTGTACTTCTTTGTGTATTATGGTATCATGATTTTTTTTATTTTTTTTATTTTTTATTACCCAGAGAGGCAGATTCAGGTTCCAGATTGGCTTTACTTGAATGATGAGTGGCTGCCAGTTAATGGCTCTATTATTCTCATTTTCTTACTCTAACATTGCCATGATGCAACACAGCAGCTTATTGATTAAAGCAGTTCTTTCCGCATTGCAGAGATTCTTAAGGTAAGTTTCAGGAGGAAAAAGTTTTCTTCTTTCATGTATATTTCAGGTTTTATAAATGTGCTACTTTTCCACTACAATTTTATTTCTAATGTAATATTAGAACTAACGTAATATTAATAAAGATTTTTTTGGTCTTCTTATTCAAATTTTTAATGTTTTAAAACCTACCATGTATGTTATGTGATGAGAATTGTTGCTCTGTTTCCTTGTGCTCCTTTGTTGTGTTTACTTGTTGCCTCACATCTCAATAGTTAAATTTAAGCTGTTAGTGGTAGATACGTTCATTTGTATTTTCTATATTATTATTTGAGTCAGAACTGGCTAGGACCTTGGAATTGGTGATAGATGTTACTGTGCAGTAAACCACTTAGTAGTAATTATAAATACTACTATCCTAATGTCAATCGATTAGTGTTGCTCCTATTTTACAGAAACTGAAAAAAAGCATCTCAAATGGACCTTTCTTATCACTAGACAGATGACAGGAAAGAGCTGTTGATTTAGGAAAGCTATTTTTTTAATGAAATGAAATACTTACATATTTTTGTTTTGCAAGCTAAGTTTCTATCAAGGCAGCCTTTTCTCTTACTTGCATCTTTTATATAGTAATGTAATTGAGACTGGTCCTGATTTATAACATTACCAATGTAAACAGATTTGTGATAACACAACAGTTTTAAAACTAATAGAACATTCATTTGAAGACGATTCCAACAATGTAGATCCAAGAAGTGGAGCTGATAAATCTTCCTCACTTACACAACTGGAATAAGCTGCAATAAATCTTCCATTTTGAGAACCCAATACTCCTTCAGCAAATGCTCTAGGGTAAAAATGTCTGCTATGTGATCTGTCAATGTGCTGAACTAAGTGTATATCCTGAAAATAAACATACGTAAGACTGTGTTGGTGCAGTAAAATATGCTCTTCTGAGTTCCACTGACTCATGGTTCTGTATTCACATCTATGACCTATTTTAAATGCCATGGGTGTTTTCATACTACAGCTTTGTGGCTCCAGTGTATAGCTTGTATTTGTGGCTGACTATACTAACAAAGTGAGAAACAGGATCAATGTTTCCTTTAAATTTGTAAATTTGTGTTGTATAAATATAACTGAGAAATTGTGGCTGTGTTGTTTAGCACATGCTTGGCTGTATTTTGAAGAATACATATCTCTGTTGAAGTTCCACTATTGTGACAAGTTTGAAGTACAGTTAAAAAAATAAAAATCCCTACATCCTGGAGCTAAAGTAGGCGAGATAAATAGTGAACAAAGTCCTTTTGTGAACTTCATATAATACTTTATGCCCCACTTCACTAGAATGATTGCATTTCACAGTGGGTTACAACTTGGTTTCACTTTGCTTTTCTTGATTGCTGCTTATTTGTATAAGAACTCTATTCTGAAAAATGAAATGCACCAGTTTCTGTTTCAATAATGTTCATAATACACTGGGATAATTTGAAAGCTTTCTCATCTCATCTTTATTTTTATTTTATGGAAAATCAGGAATAAAAATACAGCTTGGGTTAGAGAAATTGTAGCAGAAATGTGTCAATTTGTGTTTGGCTCTGACTGTGGAAGAAAGCGTTAGGTTTGGATCAGGGGATGGACTTCAGAAAGATTTAATTGTGCTGCTGAACAGACAACAGCTTTTAGCACAGTAAAGCTCAGTTCATTCCCCCAGTTTATTCAGACTGGGCTTTATGTGTTTGTGCCTATGTTTCCAATCCGCACAACAAAGGAAAGACTGATGTGAGATGTTATTGTCTCTAGGATCACATGTCTATACCACACATTTATCAGTACTAAGACTTGTCACACTGTCAGTCCTAGGTAAGCCTGTACCTAACATGACGCACGACAGATTACTGTTCAGAGGTGCTTGTACAGGGAATTTTTCCACTGCTTCATACTGGTACAGTAATTCTCAGAGAGTCACTCGGTAGTGCCATGCTGTAATTGCAGATGGTGATTACTCGCCTTCTTCATATCTCCATTTCTAACATGCAAAATGGGAAGGACACCAAACATCACACCAAACTTATATGTGAATGTGGTGGATTCTGGTGTGGTGGAGTGGTGGAGAACAGGTACCACATACAACGAGGCATCAAAAAGTTGAGGTAAAGCAAATGTCCTTAAGTTAAACAGTCATGTTAAGCAGAGAAAATTATATTGAAAAAAGATAGTTGATGGTAGTGTAAATAACCAAAAGCTAAGGCACATGAAATGGATTTCCACAAACACGCTTTTTCAATATTTTGTTGGAAATTCCCTTTTCACAACAACAATTACAGTTGTATGAACCCATTTTCAAATGTATTAAAATAAAATTTGTCTTAAACTTTTGTTTAGTGCATGCAAATTATACTGTTATACAATTATTCATATTTTATACATTGAATTACTCAATTCTGTGCTTTTTTTTTTGTTTAACAGTATGAACTGATGATTCAAGAGCTGATTGATTTTGATCTCTTACAGATCAGCAGAACAAAATGTTTTAACTCGGATGCTTTTCATTTCAAAACATTCACTTGCTTGGATTAGCGCTAGCAAATGTATGCCTTTCATTTTGGCCTTTTTTGTGTATGGAAAATTATAATATTTAATAAAATGTAACCACTAGAGGGAGCTCATATTTTGCATGCTGTCAGCAGGTGATCATTTTTTGAGTTAAATATGCACATATCTTTTTAGTAATTAACGATGTTCAGCTTCCTGTTCATTAGACCTAATGAAAAGTTATGAGATGCAACATATTTCTGAATGATACCTAATACCTTACACTGAGGAGGGTTGAAACAGACAAGATTATTAATTGAATAAAAACAGAATCAAAGAGGACATTGAAAATTAATCAACTCAGTTTTCACTGAATCCAGTAGAATTTTTCCTGTTGAGTTCAATGAGATCAGATTTTTTTTTCTGAGCCTTTTAATGACAACATGCATGAAAATTAATTTCTGATGATTTTTATTCGAGAGTTGACGTAGAGAATGGAGTAACTGCTCTTTGAAAAGGAGAAGCTTTGAATAAGCTTCTGGAACTTCAATTATCACTGCAAGAAGGGTACCATTTAATATCTGCCAAAAGAAAGGTACATAGGGATGGTGAAAGTGAGCTGTTTCTTCCAGGAAATTCTTGGACACAGATTCATCTGCTTTACAGCTATATGTGTACAGAGAATTATATCTGAAGACAGAATAAAACTACATCTGAAATACAGAAGAATAACAGTAATATATATTTGATGACTAGTATCAGGCCACATATAAAAGCTAAATACAATTAAAAAAAAAACAAAAAAAACCACCAGGTGAATCTCTATTTTCAAGTATTCTTCTTTTAATGCAGTTAGTTACTTTTATTGCAAACTATTGCAGATAACAGGATGATAATCCTGCTTTCTGAACTCTTGATTTATTGCTAGTGATGGCCACAAAATATACACATTTCTATCAGGACAGTTTTAGAACATGCCTGAAGTATGATGGTGAACAGAGAAAAAAAAATGAAAATACTGTCCAGAGAACATGGGCTTCCTGTTTGCAGTATAGGTTTGATTTGCTTTCTATCCTGTCATTTTGCAGTGGAAAATGGTCATAGGCATCAGCAATCATAGATACCCGTCTGTGTTAACAAATCGGTGTTGTGCATGAGTATTTGAAGGTAGGGAAGTTTTTCCAATATAAGAGATGCCAGGTCATGAATAGGGTTAGGAAAGTATTTAGCTCTGAGAGATTTGTCTATTCATTCCCTTCATTTTATTAGCTGAAGAAGAAGATTCTTCCTCAATTGGAAAGAATCCTAGTATCCTAGTATGAACTAGAACTTTGCCTCTCTTCAGAAATTTTCGTAGCTCCCTTCCCTTCTTGAGAGTTCCATTCAAGACAAATTTTTAACTTCTTCTAAACTTCTACCATCACACCCAGCCAGGTCATAGAAATCTGAGCTGCAGAAAGTTATAAATCATTTCACTCAGTAATATTAACATGCATATCGTGGTTATCATAGCTGCAATATAGCTTTGATCATCTGTAGAATACAGAAACTCCTTGCACAGTGAGGAAATTGATACAGTGTTCGTCTCTATATTAGCATGTCAAAATTCTTCAGTTCAAAAAAGGAGAAAAGAAATCAACCTCTTTTGATGGCTTCATGTTACCAGCAGAATACATTTTAGTGACTGCTTTAGCAAAATCAATGAATTAAATGAGTGTATAATTTAAAATTGGAGGAAGGGGGCGTAGTCTGTAATGATTTCCCAGGAACTTTCTCAGAACTAGAAGGTGTCATAGAATTTGGTTTTTGAAATGTTTATTACAAGGAACGGTTTTGTGCACTTTATGAATATTTATTAACCTGATAATCACATATTTCTAGGGAAGATGTAATTATTGTCAATAGCTAAAAGAAACTGACTTAATACCTTCAAGAAATTATTCTACAAAAGCAGTAGTAAGAGGAAGGTTAAAGAAAACGGATGATATATTTGTTGGACATGAAAGGTATTGACAGATAACTTGGGAGAAATATTTACTTCAACTTTGATATAACATAACTAGAATCTTCTGGATAAAATCACTGATCAGAGACAAATGGGAAAGTGTGCAGCATCATACAGGGAAAGAACAGGTCAGAATATACTTGGATAACTTAGGTATTTGTGACTGATTGGGCCTTTCTGGCTCTCCTGGGCTACTTCTCCCAGAGAGCAAGCTGATTAAGCTGTGATTTGTCATTGTGGAAAAATTACAGAAGATGGGAGAAATCCTGAAGCAGTGCTTATCTTGGATAAGAAGAAAAAGAAGGAAGCCAGGAATTTTAACGTGATAATTTTAGTTTCTATTTCTGGAGAAGTTTTCAGATAAGCAATCATAATTTACTGTTAGCTTGAAGCAAGGAAAAGAGAAAAAAAAAAAAAAGCTTAGTATCTACCGTCTTCCAATCAACCAAAACTCTTTTGTTGTATGCTAACAATCCTTGCAGAGAGACTCAGAACATTAGGCACTGTTTTCTGTGGTATGCTCACAAGCAATCAAAGGAAATAAACTAAGCGTAGATTTACGAATGAATGAAAAGTATTTGGAATCTATTTCAAGAACAGGTTTGCTTTTAGTATTGGTAGAACATTTTGAGTTGGTACAGTTATTTTGTTCCTCTTAATCTGTTGTTTAGATTTCTCAGTGATGATCCATCTGATAATGCAGAGAGCTTGCACAAACTTGACAAACTGAGAGGCTGTGCCAGGGCCTTGGCAGCAAGGATTAAATAATTAACTAAAGCATTTATCAGCAATGTCATGCTGCTGCAAAAATGGCAAAGAGTGAAGAGGTAGTTTTGACATCATGAATTGAAATCTCAAAGCTGCTAATACTTGTCATTGTGATGGAAGATGTATCACAAAACTGGACAAAAATTAGTGTTGTGGGTTGATACTTCATATGCAAATGTAGGAACATATACTTGTGTTTACACAGGTATATGATATGTATACACAGGTAAATGATTTAATATGCTGTATGTAACACACCAGAAAAAGGTAGTCTTTCCTGGGCATCAGTTGGATAAAGTGAACAAATTCTTCATCAGGAAATAAAAAATATCAAGTAAAAGCAAATGTCCTGCCAAAATAAATTGGAAGTCATGTGAATTGTTAGTCTTGTTAGTCTTCTTCAGAACATTACCCATGGCTGAATGCTCCCTAATGAGAACATTGTGTTGTACAATATTTTTAAGACATAAGGAATTACAAGGAAAAATTGAGTTGATTTCTGCAGAAACTAATCTTCTGTGCAGTTGTTGTTTCATTATATGCACTTTTCTGTAAGTTTTATAACAGTGAATGGAAAAAAATCTGCTCTGCTAAAGGAGTTATAGGGTATATTTACTAGCATTTAATAGTTCTGTATTTGATAACAATATTAACATTTGATTTTGCTGTTTGAGAAATGGTGTTTTGCAAGATTTGGCCTACATGTTCATCCAGGTATTTTGCCCACTTAATATAACATTTTGGACTAAATGCACCTTCCATTGCTGGTAACAAAGCAGCTGGCATCTGGGGCAGAAATTTTTACTTTCCTTGCCATTTGTATATTTTGAGTTTCAGCTGAAGTTTATATATGGTCCTCTTGCCAATGTTCTAAAGCAAATATGAAGAATCTGGTTGCACATCTGTTTAGCGACTAGTTCTTTCAGGTGCAGCGGAAACTGTGACACAGCTGTCACAGCTTTTGAGCCAATATCAGACTTGAGTTTCTTGGATCCCTTCTCTTGAACCCTACTCTTCAAGTGTGCTTATCCACTTGCATCTCACTGTATTTGAGGGCAGTAATAAGAAGGGTGAACAAGAATATAAATGGAAAATACTGAAAAGTAACACTACTATTCCTGTCTTTAGCTTCAACCTTCAGTGGCAAAAGCTACCAAAAGAAAAGAAGGTCTATAGCTAAAACTATCCAGTACACAACACAAAAAGTTGTAAAGCAGGAATTTTCAGTAAAGTCACTGAAATTGTGATATGGGAATTCCTGAGTCTGTCACAGACTCCTTGTGTTATTTGAATGAAAATTCTCAAGGAGAAATGAAAGCTCAAGAATTCCCATATGCATTACTTCATTTTAGAAAAATGAAACTTCATTTTTATTTATTAACTGAGGCTGATAAACATAATTTTGCTCTGAGATTGGCGAAAAAGTATGTTCATTATCTGCCAACTTCTCTGATGATGTTGTCATAGAAAATGAAAAAAATATTTTGATATAGATGTATGGAGGAAGAATTTTGGCTAGAAATTATGAGGACTGCTCCAAAATAATGCCTCCTGTTTTGTTATTTTATCCCACAATTTTGGAGGAGAATGTTGGTGGGATGGCAGTAGAGGCTGAATCTTCCCAACAGTGTTTCATTAAATATTTTTTGCTGTGTGACTCATGGCTGCAGAGGGAAGGTCTGATTAAAAGGTGTCTGACATGGAAGTGCACATGAAGCAATGGTGTGTCAATGAATTCTTCCATGCAGAGTTTTTTTACCTGTTGACAGTCACTGACTCTTACTGAATGCTTCTGGAGACCAAGAAGTGGATGTGAACACAGTGAGGGAGTGGGTGATATTTCAGCAATGGTGAGATTGATAGTGGTCACCTCCACTGGTGCACTTCAGCTGCAGCATGCAAGCTTTTGCTCATCACTGGTGAAAGTGCTCAGGTACTGATGGTGACCATGTTGAAAAATATTGTTTTGTAGCTAAGAATGTGTGTTATCAAATAGTGTTATTGTACTCTCTGTATCTATTGTAGTTTCCATGGAAATAATATGAGGCATTACTTTTGGAGTAACCTACATTTATATCATTTTAGATCTTTTTGTTATAGTTGTCATGATAAATGTGAAAGCAAGAGGAGGGTGGTGCCTGTAATTTTTAACTAGAGCCCAATGAATCAACTCAATGGAAGAAATTCAATTCCAACATCCAATTATTTAGAGATGGCATAGGTGAACTGCTAATCAATAATTGATTTTACAGTTATACTAAATGCAATGGAAATCTGTTACAGCATTTTCTTTTGTAGGGAAATAACAGTAAATGCTTTACTGATTAGTATAGCAAGAGTGCCCTGAAAGAATAAAAGTTTTTTTCTTCTCAGAGACAATTCATGTTCTGTCTTATAGAAAAATGATTTGTGGCTCTGTGGTAAAGTTCTTGGCATTTACAATTGCTTTTGTGCTTCAGGAGTGAATATGCTCCAGAGCTGAATAGAGATAAATCAGTTTCCAAGGGGACAGAACGTCAAGTATAAAAAAACCACAGGGGATATCTGAATTGGAGGGGTAGCCACATAATACCTGGAAGCAGCTCTCAGGCTCTGGCATTCAGTGGACTGTAACCAAATGAAGGGAAAAAAAAAAAAAAAAGGGACTTATACAGGATTTGGGATTGCTTTGTAACAAGCGATTAGGGAAAGCTATCTAGTATGATTACCAGCTGCAAACCCGCATCTTTTTCAGAAGGTACAGCACAGCTGACGTCCCAAAGTCTTCAAGACACAGTGGTTTGGATACGAGATTTAACCATCAGAACAGGGTGCATGGTAGGACTCAAACTTAGGCTGTGCCTGGCTTAATATATGTTGTAAATATACACTGGTTGTGTGTAGGAGTGAATTTGGAGAGGGCTCCCACAGTGAGTGCTAACTACAGATAAGATAGCAGCGAACTAACAGAGTAATCGCTCAGCATTTTTAGCCTTCTGCTCCTAACAAAAGATATCAGTAGGCAAGCTATACATTTTGGTGTTTGTCTGTAGTTACCATAATACCTACACTCCCACCTCTGAAAACAGGAATTCCAAAGAGTTATTAAAAAAAATAATAAAAAAAAAAAAAGTAAAAAGAATATAAACAAATTAAAAAATTACTTATTATTTAATAAAATAATAGAATCAGAATAACTCAACTCAGAAGTGACGCATAAGAATCCTGGCTGCACAAATGACCACCCAAACACTGCGCCTGAGAGAGGTGTCCAAACACCTTCAACTCTGGCACCTGGGCCGTGCATGCTGCCCTGGGCAGCCCGTCCCATGCCGACCGCCCTGTGGTGCAGAACTGTCCCCAACCCCCAGCTGCCCTCCCCTCACACAGCTCCATGCCGTTCCCTCGGCCCTGCCGCTGTCACACAGAGCAGAGCTCAGCGCTGCCCCTCCGCTCCCTGTGAGGAGCTGCAGCCGCCATCAGGCCTCCCCTCAGCCTGCCCTGGTCTGCGCTGAACGCACCCAGGGACCTCAGCTGATCCTCACACACCTTCACCATCTTTGTAGCCCTCTCTAATAATTTCATCATCCTCTTAAACTGCAGTGCCCGTGTACAGTCATTTTAAAACAAAAATTTAAATTATTTTTAAAAGGAGGAAAAAATGTAGACATTTTTTAAAGCTTCATAATTGTAAATGGTGTTAAAGACATAAACTTTATCAACTGCAATTAACCACATCAGTAAACAGCTAAAGATTTGCTAATCTGGACCCTATTCATGCCTGCAAAAGTACTTATTTTATTTTGTCCTATATAAAAGCACATACCTATAAGCAAGCAGAGAAATAATCATTAGTTTTTTGCACTTCTGTCTTGATGATGTTTCTGTGTGGATTCCTGACTACAGATACCAGGTGAAGAGTTTGGTGAAAGGTAACTACCATTCAAACTACGCCCTTATTCACTGGTATTATGCAGCTGATGATGACAGCACAATTATTTTGGCCTCATGTTATTAAGTTCTGTGAACTCCGATGAGCTATTTTAATAAAAGGGGAAATAGAAAGTGTGTTTACACTGGAATGTGACTATTAATCTAACTTCCAAGGAGAAGTTTTCCTAACTGTTTTTTGAAAGTTTTCCTCCCTGAATGGAGGTGTAATTGCTGTAACGCTGTGCTTGCTTAGCAGAATTTTAAAGCAGTATCCTCTTTCTAATGATAATCTTCCTTTTTTGACAGTAGACTTATGTCTTCTCTGTTATTCTGTGATTCAGATTCACATGGCTGTGCCAGAACTTTTGAATGTAAATTGAGTTCTGAGACTACCAGTAAATGATGAGGTCTGTGATTTGAGATGAGTGATAAATCATCAAACCTTTAATTTTCCTGCTATCTGCTCTCTCTGGTAGTCCATTTACAACCCTTATTACATGTACTTTCCCTGAAGAAAATTCTATGCTGTAGCAGTGCTAAGAAAACTGGCAGAGCAGAACTGAACACACAAATGGCTTATTGCCTAGCTTTACACAATCTCAATTGGTTGATATGCTGTGTAACAACCTTAATATGAACCTATCTGAATCTGCTATTTGAGAATGTTTAACAAGCATTAGATTTGAATGATTAGCTAGAAAGTTAAATCAAGTCCTGTGGAAAGTATGAGTCTGTTTAAGAGCTGTTTTAGTCTATTTGGGAAAAAGTAATAAGATGCATGATAATGAGAGAAAACAAACTAATATTTTGCAATAATTTGGTGTTTAAATTCTGTTTATAATACACAAGTCTAGGGATAGAATCATACAACCATAAAGTCATAGAATAGCTTAGGTTGAAAGGTACCTCAAAATTGTCTAGTTCCAACTCTCCTACCACAGGCAGGATAGCTGACTGCTATATCAAGCATTTAATCAGGCTGCCCAGGGTGCCATCCAAACTGGATTTGAACACATCCTGGTATGAGTCATTCACAACTTCTCTGGGCAGCCCATTTCAGTGTTTTACCACTGTCTCAGTGAAAAACTTTCCCCTTGCAGATCATCAAAATCCCCCTCCTTTAATTTAAAACCAATCCCCGTTGTCCTTACCTGTGTATGATGTTGATTTCCCTCTTCTTTATATCTCCCTTTAAAAATTGGAAGGCCACAATAAGGTTGCCCCAGAGTCTCCTCTTTTGTAGGTTGAACAAGTTGAGCTCCCCTAGACTGCCTTTTTAGAAGAGGTGTTCCAATCCTCTGACCATCTCTGTAGCTTTCTTCTGAACTTGCATCAAAAGCTCCACGTTCCTTCTGAACTGGGGGCCCCAGACCTGGACACGTTACTCTAGATAGGGTCTAATGAGGGCAGAGAGGACAGGGGCAATTGCTTCTCTTGCCCTGCCTGCCACTGCTCTTTTGATATAGCCCAGGATACAGTTGGTCTTTTGGGATGCAAGTGCACACTATTAGCTCATGTCCAGCTTTTTGTCCACAAGAATCCTTAAGTCCTTCTCTGCAGGGATGCTCTCAGTGAGTTCTTCTCCCAATTTGTATGCATATCTTGGATTATCTCTTCAAACTCATATCTCCCTGATTTAGACATAATAATGTGTCGTGGGACCATGCCAAAGGTGTTGCAGATGTCCAGGCTGGTTTCATAACAACCGTATGCACCAGTACAGACTGGGGGATGACCTGCTGGAGAGGATTTCTTCAGAGAGGGACTTGGGTGTCTTGATTGGCAGCGGGTTGGCCATGATCCAGCAGTGTGCCCTGGTGCCCAAGAAAGCCTGGGGTGCATTAAAAGGAGTGCAGCCAGCAGGTCAAGAGAGGTGATCCTCCTCCCTCTATTCTGCCATGTTGAGGCCTCACCTGGAATACTGTGTCCAGTTCTGGGCTCCCTGGTACAAAAAAGACAGGGATTTCTGGAAAAAGTCCAGCAGAGGGCCACAGAGATTATAAAGGTCCTGGAACACCTCTCTTATGAGGAAAGGCTGACCGACCTGGGTCTGTTCAGCCTTGAGAAGACTCAGAAAGAAGCTGTTCAAGGCCTATAAATATCTAGGGTGTGGGAAACAAGGGGATGAGGCCAGACTCTTTTCAGTGGTGTGTGGTGATAAGACAAGGGGAAATGGACACAAATTGAAGCATAGGAAGTTCAGCACAAATGTGACCATGAACTTTTTCACAGTAAGGGTGACAGAGCACTGGAACAGACTGTCCAGAGAGGGTGGGAAGTCTTCTCTGGAAATGTTCAAGAACTGCCTGTATGCCTACCTGTGCAACCTGGTCTAGGGAGTGTTCTTCGGCAGGGACTTTGATGATCTCTAGAGGTGCCTTCCAAACCCTACAGTTCTGTGATTCTGTGGCAACAGTTGCCCTTACTTTGTCCTCCAATGCCATCACTCCATCATAGAAGGCCACCAGATTTGTCGAGCCTCATCTTACCTTGCTGAAGTGATGCTGGCTGTCTTGGATCATGTGCCTATCCCTTGTGTTTCTTAACATGTCTCTAGGGGATTTGTTCCATAATCTCTGCAGGCACAGAGACGAGGCTTACCACACACCTGCAGTTCCCTAGGTCTTCCTTTCTCCCTTTCCTAAAAATGGGAATATTCATTGATTTGGGACAGGGAAGATGCAGATTGAGCCCCTACAGCAGGGGCCCTCAAAGCAGCTTTGAAGGAAAAGGGTCTATCCATAACAGTGACCAAAAGCACAGGACTTGTCTGCTACTGAGATGCTCCAGATCTGTGTGACTCAGTTTCCACAAGAAATTCTTTGCAGTGATTTGCAGCATGTCTTGTGGGCATATCTGTACTGGCTTTTAACTAATTCAGCTAAGCACAGGGATGGATCACTACAGAGAGAAAAGCTGTTCAGTCATTGGCAGTTCTGGCCCAAGTTATGTTCAGTTGTGGTGCAGCTTTGCAGCTGTGTGAGTTCAGTGCAAGCTCAGGCACAGCTTTCAAGCTGTGATCACAGTGGTGACTGTGTACACATTCTGAGCACTTGACTATCAAGCGTTGGTTCCATTTCCTATATGTCTGCTGCTACATGACAGGCTGAAAGCAGGTGGTTGCCAAGTGCAACAAAATATTTAGATACATGCAAGCCAGCCAGGATCCATATCCTGTAATTAACGTTCCACTGCAGTTCCTGACAGTTCTTCCCTAATTCTCTTTAACCGCTTTCAAAAGAACACCTGTTCATCTACTTACATGTTGATCTTACATTAGAGATTAAGCCCCTCTTACCTCAGTACCTCAAGCTCACATTTTACAAGATGAGAGTGACCATAATTATCTGCAAAATGTGAAAACAAATGGAACAGATTATATAATACATGCAGAGAGAAATTCCTTTGCTGCTGAAGTCTAGAAGAAATTTAGAAGTAGATGAACTGAGAGCAAAAGTAACTGATTTTGTCTCTTCCTATGATGGAATAAAATACTGGGAAAGGGAAAATAATCATGATCTCATATTATGTAGGACTGTTAGGTTTCTTAAAGTGGATCTTATGTTATTAGAGAGAAGAAAAGATGTTAAAGGAAGATGTTAATAAGAACAAAGAATAAACTAAAAAGTATCAGAAGAATAATAAACTAAAAAATATCAGAAAAAAGTAAGATAAAGTCCTGCTTGGGAGGATTGATCTGTTCTTTCTTATCCAATTAAATTCATGAAAAGAATACCCTCTAGATTCAACATTTTTTACAAGAAATAAGAACAGATACCTTCTTATCTGAGTGCATATTTATCATGTGAAAGCGGCTATAAAATCTACTACTGTCAGTACCTACCACCGTGATTGCTCTAAGACCGATTAAAAATGGCATCAAACTGCAATCAGGCTTGTTTCCGAGTACAAGTATGTGTCTAGTTAATAATTCCAGTTAGCCACTAAACGTTCTCTATATTTTCAATAAAGTTTGATCAGAGTGAGTCTTGATTTGAAAGTTCAGCTTCAAAGTCTTAGGTAGCTGCTGCTGCTCAACAACTGATTTAATATTGGGACATTCTACAGAAGAGAGTAAGGAGTCGACACTAAATAAATGTGAGTTTTTTGCTTTCATTCTGTTTGGTTAAAATACCCTGACCTTTGGCAAGTCACTTTTTTTCCTAAATAGCAGAAGATGATATATTTAGTTAGCTTTCTGAGGAATAATAAAGGAAGTTTAAGTTGCATTTCATTAAATATTTTATTGATTTGTTCCTCCAATGTGCCTTAGGAAAAGAAAAAAACTGTTGTTCAGTGCAGTGCTATTTTATGACAGTACACTTTTGTGTGTGTGTGTGTGTCTGTGTGTAGAATCATGCAGAAATAAGATAAGGAAAATTTCCTCATTCTCTCACCCTGAGCTCTGATTAATGTCTGTGTTATCATACACTGAAGGTACCTTATAAGAAGCTGAGGAAAGATGGTGAATTAGAATTTCGTGAGGATCCGAGCAAACAGCATAAAGCTGCAACAGAGAAGGTTTAGGGTTTTAGGAAATGTTTTTCACCAAGAAGGTGATCAGGCAATGGAACAGGCTCCCCAGGGCAGTGGACATGGTCTGAGACTATTGGAGTTCAAGAAGCACTTGGACAAATCAATGCAAGGTTTGAATTTTGGATGGCCCTGAGTGGAGACAGGGTTTGCTTATGATGACTCTTGTGGATCCCTTCCAACTCAGCAAATTGTATTATTCTGTTATTTCATGGCTTGATCAAGTCTAACATTTTAATGATTCTTTAAGTTTTATTTTGGAAATGACAGACTTTCTTAAATAGGTTTATGTTCACATTCAGGCAAAGGCAGATAGTTTTCCTGGCATAACTTTTATTAAATCTATTGCATTTCTGTTTGCATATATTACTTCACCACTTCACCATCAAGACATTTTCATTTTTTAACAAATAAAATATATCTTTTTCAGTAGTAAAAAACTGCTTTTTTTTTTTTTTTTTAAGATTTATGGAGAAGATGATGCCATACATTTGTTATGGGTTCACTTCTTGCTTACAGTTGTGGATCTTTGTATTCTGTTTGTATTAAATTGGAACTTTTTAATGAAAGAATTATTTACATTTAAAAAGAAGATCACCTTCTCTGATGGAGTTATTGTCTGTCACAGATTTCAAGGCTTTGAATTGAGAGAAAGTAACATGCATTATGAATATACCCTCTTTTCATCATGAAATCTATCTTTTAAGAAGCTAAGAGCCTTCTAATTAAGATACAAAGAACAGAATAGGTAAAAGAGTAAAAAAGCCTCTCAGTGCATTTTCAATTTCCTATCCTGAATCACAGTGTATTAGGATTCTGTTCTGTGTTTCACACATTGCTATAGTAATGTGTTTCTTACTGCATTTATGCTTCTTAAGTAGAGTTCAGTGTTATAAGGTCACCCATTTAATTCCTGTTGTTGCCCAGTCGTGAATAGCTTACGTGAACGGTTAATGTTCGGTTAATCCTGAGCATTATTTCTCCTGCAGTGAAAGTGAGTTAAATTTTGTGTTAACTACGTATGTTTTTATTAATTAGACTTTGCTTACTGCTGTGCCTAATAAATTATAGGGATCACTTTAATGGACTTTTATGCCTAGGAGTGCCTTCTATTTTGATGAAATGGCTCTCTGCTATTGGACTGTACATGGATGTCTCTCTGCATTTGAAAAGATTAAACAAAAAGTGTTTCACTTTATGCTGTATTACTTATCAATTAGTTAGATAATGTGAATTTTCTAACTCAGGAATCATCAATTTTTTTTCCAAGATTGACTGTTCTTATCTGTTATTTCAAAAAAGCTGAGTAAATGTTATTCATTTTAAATACTGAAATTATTTTTCCAATACTTTTTTAGGCTACACTAGCTATTCTAACCATTCAAGAGATTTCAGAAGAAAAAATGTGTAGCTCTGATCTTGTGCAGCTTGTATACTCTTTTCGGAGCCGATTTTTTATGAAACTACATTTACTGAAATAAAGGTGGAATATACTTGTATTTAATTTGGCGAGGGACAAATGGAAAACTGTAACTTTCCTGTTGTTTTCCTCTCTCAGGATATCTGTGTCATCACATCATTATGTACTGGAGAAAGCAGACTCTCATCTTTCCATATCCATTCCACTACTTCCTTGTAGTCCTTTTGCTCTCCTTTGGAAGTCACCAAGGCAGAACTTCTCAGCTTTAATGTGCTGTGATTTGTGTATTTATGCAGCTCAAAGTACTCTTATTATAATTGCATCTAGGAATGTTCACCTTTGAACTTCTGGAGCTCAATATAAATGTCTTCTGGAGGTTATGCTTAATACCTTTGAGGATCTCATGTGTCTTTTTAACATCTTTGATGGTGATGTGTACAATGGGATTGAGTGTCACTCAGCAAATCTGATGATGACACCAAACCGAATGATGCAGTTGATATGCTGGAGGGAAAGGATGCCACTCGGAGGGAACTGGACAGGCTTGAGATGTGGGCCTGGCAATCCTCATGAAGTTCTAAAATGCCAAGTGCATGATCCTGCACCTGGATCGCAGCAATTTAAATTGTGAATACAGGCTAGGCAGAAAATAGATTGAGAGCTGTCCTGTGGAGATTGACTTGGGGGTATTGGTGAATAAAAACCTGAATTTGTGCTGGCAACATGTACTTGCAACCCAGAAGGCCAAATGTCTTCTAGGCTGCATCAAAAGAGGGGTGGCCAATGGGAAGAGGGAGGTGATTGTTCTCCTCTACTCTACTCCCATATGGAGTACTACATCCAGGCTTGGGGCAGTCAGTGCAAGAAAAGACATGGAGCTATTGGAACAAATGCAGAGGAGGCCATAAAGTGGACCACATAAATAGATCTGTCAACAACTGTGTGGACATTGTTTTTTTAAAGAAGCTTCTTGAAATATTGCACTATTTGGTCAAACTGTAAGTATTTAGAATATTACTTTTGTTCTGCCTGAATGTAAAGAAGAAATCGCCGATTACCTGGCTCAGTGCCACATGTTGTCTGTTGTATGCTTACAGTTCCTTTTAAGTAAACATTTAAATTGGTGAACTATATGGAATATATGCTTTTTTAAAAGCTGCAATAGAACCACAAAGTAAAATTTCCCCAGTAGTGCTACTTTTCAAGGATGATTCTCTTGAATTATGGCATTGTTATCATAGTTGAAGCAGTAGTCATGCAGAGTACAAAATGTATAACTTTTTGGCAGTCAAGGACCATTCTGTGGTTCTGTATGCATTCTCCTTCCCTTTAAGATTTTTAGCATCGAAACTATTCCAAAGAGCAAACAAATTTTCTGCCTTTTTCTATTAAACAGTGAATTGTTTCCAAATTCTCTGCACTTAACCAATACAACCAAAGGTTTATATGTGTGAATAGATTGACACATATTATGCCTTTTAAAAAACTGGAGTTTTAAATCTTTTTAATTTCCACAAACAAAAAGAAAATAGGAACATGTACCCTTAAGCTAACTATCAGTACCTAACATACCCAGAGCCAAATATTATCCCCGAAAGCAGCCAATGAAATTACCTGTCTTGGTTGGATTTTGTCAGCTCAGTAGGCTTTTGGATCTTGTAAACTTAAGTTGATCTTATTGATCTGGAATTTTTTTTTCTTCTCTGAATGCTACTATCAGTGAGAAACTTTCAGTGCTAATTTAATTAAAGAAATGCTCAGAACAGAGTTCATCCAATTAGTAGCCACATTTTTTCAATTAAAAAAACCCACCAAATTAATGTCATCAGAATTAGTTTTAATTTTTCTGTTGTTATTAGTTACAATTTTACATGTATGCTTTCTGTGGATTTGTTTATGCTTTCACTTTCCTACTTGGTTGAAAAACAGGCTACTTTTCTTTAAAATGGCAATTGACTGACACATTGCCAATTTTAATCTTATTCCTTGGATTGCAGTAAATGTATAAAATTCAGTACTTAGAGATAAATATGTATTTTGAAAATAAGACTAATTATAAAAATACTAATTGAAAAGATGGTCTTACAGCTCAGTGCTTGAGGCATATAATTTGTAGTGTAGCATGTGCCCATGTTAAAATATCACACTAATGAAAAAAGCTAACCTAAAATAAGAATGACAACCCCATTCCAAGCCTCAGGTTACACTTGAGACAGATCAGTAAATTCCTCATTGCCTCTACTTTTCCTAAGTTCTCAGTTGCTGTGCGTTGAATTACTGTAATTTCTCTCTGTTTTATTAAATTAATGTTTATATATATGTATGTGTATACATATAAAACTTTTAGAAAAATATATCGGATAGAAAAATTGCTGTTTCTACCTTTATTTGAAGATGATGGAATACATTTTGTTTATTCCTTTTGATATGCCCTATTTGCTTCTTCACATTTAAGTATCTTTTCACTGTTTAAGTGTTTCAGAGCATATAGTAAAATCTGATTCTTTAGGACATGTCAATTTAAATCAAGACTTCTCATGCTTTCTTTCAGGCTTGCTACTGCAAAAACCTGAGGTCTAAGATATCATTTACTCAGATGTAATTAAAGAACATTCAAGCCACAGTTCAAAATGCATACAATATATCTTGAAGAAGTGGGATTGCAACCTCCATATTGGACTAGCACGTGAAAAATTGTTCTGTGGGAAAGTTACAGAAATTTGCCAATTAAAAATTACAAAGCTTTTTCATCTTTCACTTAATTAGTTCAAACTAAAAGCTAGAAGCATGTTTTTGTTGTTGTTATTTTATTTTTTCTTATTTATTTGTTTGTTTTGTTAATTAATTTCCCTTGCTTTAACCTGACCCTGCTGAGGTAGTGGGAAAATTCTTGATGAACCTGGAAATCTCCTTTCTTATATATAGACAGGTTCAAATTCCATTACCAAAGGTGCACATGCAATGGAGCAGCTGTTAAAAATACTTACCTCTTCTTACCACTATGTAGAATGGGAACTGAAGGAAGAGGGACTTCTTTTTCTTTAGCTTAGTCATTAATATATTTTTATTTTCATGGGATCAGAGAATAGCTTTGGTTGGAAGAGACTTTAAAGACTATTCAGTTCCGACCCCCTGCCATGGCAGGGTTGTGAATCACTAGATTATACAGGCCACGGTCCTATCCAGACTGGCCTTGAATACCTATGGGGACAGGGCATCCACAGCTTCTCTGAGAAGCCTGTGCCAGTGCCTCACCACCCTGTGAGTGAAGGATTTCTTCCAAACTTCTAATTCCAGATCTTTCCTCTTTTATTTTAAAAACATTCTTCCTTGTCTTACCACTGTCAGATAGTGTAAAAACTCGGTTCCCCTCCTGTTTATAAGCCCCAAATCAATTGGAACTGCAATAACGTATGTTCAGAGTTTTCCCTTCTCCAGATTAAACAAATCCAGTACCCTCAACTTCTTTTCATAAGGGAGGTTCTGCAGCCCTTTGAATATCCCCATGGCCTCCTCTGGACTCACTTTAACAGCTCTGTATCTCTCTTTGCAGGCCTTCACAAAGTACTCCAGAGGGGACTTCATGAAGGCGTAGTAAAGTAGGGCTATTTCCTCCCTCACCCTGCTCACCACTCCTCTTTGTATGCAGCCCGGGAGCCAGTTGGTCACCTGTGCTGCAAATGCTATCTGCTGGTTCATGTCTGGCTTCTTATCCACAGGATTGTTAAGTCCTATTTTGCAGGGCTGCTTTTGACGAGTTCTTCTCCCAGTCTGTATGCAAATCTGGGACTGTGATAACCCAAATGCAGAACCTAGCATTTGACCTTGTTTAATCTCATTACGCTCACATGGGCCCAATTCTCAAACATGTCCAGGTCCCTCTGAATGACACCCCTTCTTTCTCTTCGACCACACCATTCATCTTGGTGTCGTCAGTAAACCTGCTGAGTGCATACTCAGTCCCACTGTCTATATCATTTTGAAGAGCACTTGTCCCAAGACTGACCCCTGGGGAATACCTCTCATGACTTGTAGGTTATTTTCTAGAAATGTACTGGATAGCAATCATTCTCTACAATTAATTGGCATGTGGTGTTCTGTGGAAACAACTGTTGCTCAGTTTAGATAAGCTCAAAGTCTACACCCATACTAGTAAGTATGTGTATGTGCCTGGGGATATTCCTAGGCGCTGCAGTGTCTGAGGTGCCAACTGCATGCTCATTCTGTTTCGGGAACTGAATCCCTGAGCCATTTTAGCTGCAGAGAAGTTGCTCAGAGGGTGCTACTTAGAACAGGCCATGACTGTGCTGAGAAATAGTCTAGTATTCTCACTGTGGCAGCTGCATAGTGTAAGAATTAGCACTGACATGTTGAGGGTGGAAAATATGCCTACTAAGTTGTCTATGTGGATGAAGTCCCTTTTCCTAACCTTGAAAGTTACACATTAAAATTCACATTTAATTAAGGATACCTTCAAATCCAATGATTTCTAGGGATTTTTCCTTTAGCTGTTTACATTTTATTTCCTTTTCTTTCCTTCAAGTTTTTCAGAGCATGGAAAATGAAATTCACACTTCATCAATATTGCTAGGATTTTGCATTTAATATTTACTCATGGCTTTCAAAATGTAAAAAGGGATCAGGCCCTGTAGTCTTGTCTTATGTAAGTCGTAATGACCATAGAACCTCTAAGATGTTTGGCAGAATCCAATAATTGTTTTTTGTTTGTTGGTCTCTACGCTAGCTTCTGATTGGCATTTGCCATCTCAGTCTGGAATTTGTGAAATGCTACTTCTGAAGAAATATCACTTTGGATGCAACCACAAAGCTCCGCAGTAACAGTAAAATTTAAGAGTTCGGTTTTTAAGAAAATGTATTCTTTAGTCCTTGGCTACAGTTCCAGTATTTTCTGATAAATCATTACATCCAATGTAAATATGGGGGAATTATTAATTTCATTTTATGCAGATTATAATTTTGAAGTCATTGACTATTTGCTCCAATAAGCTAGCTTTTACATTATAGCCAGTTTATATTATTTATGATCTTGTCTGCAAAACAGTGTATTAAGATCACATTATAGTAATTCATAAGATCTCATGTTAAATTACCCTCTTTTATAAGCTGTATATTATTGTTTTCAAAGTCACAGGAGGGTCTGTATGACAGCATAATATTGTAGTTATTTAAAGTGATTTCTGTGTAGTACAGAATTTACTGATTTCTGTGTAATACTGTATAGTATAGAAATTCACAAAGAATAAATCTGTTTACAAAATATTGTATTTTATTTAAAGCAGTAAGTTTTAAAAAGTTCCATCTTAAAAGTAAATCAGTTGCTCTGGATTACTTGTAAAAAATTGAACTCTTTTCTTTAAGCTATTCATTCAACAAGATCATTCTTGAAATTTAACAGTCATGATGTGCACTTGAAATTAGAGTCATCCTCACTTCTGCTTAAGTTAAGGTCAAGTAATATGATTTTGCCCCTTGATTAGAGTTTGATGGCCCATTTGTGCTAAAAGAAGCAACTCAGCAGAGTTATGTTAACTGACAAATAGCTATAATGTGGTAAGAAATGCAATACGAATATATCTGAATGTTTTTAGTTCAGCATGTCAACCAAAGCACACAGACCTCATCACAGCTAAATCCTAACCTAATGCAGCAAAATGAGCAGCAGCTTGCTATGCTGAGAAGCTGTTTTGGATGAAGCATCAGTCTGTCAATAAAAACACTTTTTTTCACTTGATGAAGAATTCACTTTCCATGGTATTAGTATTTAGTTTTTTTGAGTTCATAGACATCAGTACATTTGTGTAGTAAAAGATTTGTGCGCACAGTACAATTTGTGCAAGAATTTCTACCTGTAGAAATATAAAATATTGGAGAATGTTTTTTTTTTTTTTTTGTAGTTTTCTGCAGTTGTGTAAATACTTAACATCTGTGAGATGATACAAATGTTTAAATACTATATTAGGTCTGTTAATAGATTGAGGATCATAAAAACACTATTTTTATTTACACCATGGACAACAGATTGGCCATGATCCAGCAGTGTGCCCTGGTGCCCAAGAAAGCCAATGGCATCCTGGGGTGCATTAAAAGGAGCGCAGCCAGCAGGTCAAGAGAAGTGATCCTCCTCCCTCTATTCTGCCATGTTGAGGCCTCACCTGGAATACTGTGTCCAGTTCTGGGCTCCCTGGTACAAAAAAAGACAGGGATTTCTGGAAAGAGTCCAGCAGAGGGCCACAGAGATGATAAAAGTCCTGGAACACCTCTCTTATGTGGAAAGGCTGACCGACCTGGGTCTGTTCAGCCTTGAGAAAAGAAGACTGGGAGGGGATCTTATTAATGTTTATAAATATCTTAAGTGTGGGAGACAAAGCGACGTGGCCAGACTCTTTTCAGCAGTCTGTGGGTACAGAACAAGGAGCAACAACCATAAACTGGAAGTTCTGCACCAATGACTTCTTTATGGTGAAGGTGTTGGAGGACTGGAATGAGCTCCTTAGGAGGTTGTGGAGTCTCCTTCTCTGGAGACAATCAAGACCTGCTTGTATGCCTACCTGTGCAACCTGGTCTAGGGAGTGTTATTCAGCAGGGGGGTTGGACTCGATGATTTCTGCAGGTCCCTTCCAACCCCTGTAATCCAGTGATTCTGTGAATCATATGAAAAGGAGACCATTTTCAGTGTTTTTAGAGGAGGAAACAACCAAATGAAATTCATCTTTACTGATTTTGCACTATGTTCCTGAGATGCATTGTCTTTTCTATAATTCGAACAATGAGAAAAGATTTCTTAGATTGTCACAAAATCTAGTCAAGTTTTTGCCTGAGACTGAAATCCCACTCTTCTTCAAGGTTAATAGCACAATATTTTATCTTACATTCCAGAGCAATGAATGTGGCTTTATAACTCTGTACTTCTTTATTGTTTGTTTTACTTCTCAGCTGTGAGTCATGTAACCTTTCATCTACTTAGATATAAAAACACTGTGAATTTCTTGTAATATATTTCTACTACTTCTTGCCCAGTTGCTCTGTATTCTTTTTTGCAATACTGTTTGCACATTGCTATATATACAATCCCATTTATTGATTTATTTATTCATTTTTGCTTATTGTAATAATAATCTTTAGTATTTTTAATACACCTATTTTCTTTTTCCAAGTAGTATAGAATTCAATTTGCTTAGGTGGAGAAAACTGAAATTAACTGTGTTCACATTTATTCAACACTTATGTCCTGTCTGTGAAATAACTATTTTCAAAGTGCTATGTATTCAGGGAGTAAATTCTCATTAGAGTATAATCTCAAATGCTACTCTTATCTTTTATAAATACAAATATCTACACATTTTCACACTAATACAGAACACCAGAATTCCTTTCTGGCATTAAGACCAATGGACATGACATTGCCCTCCTCATTATTCAACTGACTTACCTTCTGAGACATGGTGTCCACATTGAAACTGCCTTTTTCTATCTCCTAAACTATGCCTGCTAGGACAGAGAATTCCTTTTGTTCTATGCTGAGGTATTTTTCTAAGAAATTTAGCAGCACAGATGGTGGAGTTCCAATACCTTTGCCTTAGATCTGGCACTTTTAAAATGCTTGGTTGCATTCAAGGAGTCTGAGAAACACCTTCTAAACCCGCTATCAGAGGAGAATTGATTCTTTCTATTCTACCCAATGAAATTGCACAGATGTTTGAAGTTCAAGTCAATATCCATAATTTGTCAAGTATGAACAGGAGAAGGTTTTGCACAATGAAACAGTGGCGGCCACTTTTACCCAGCATAGAGTAGAAATAAGTATCGATTTTGTTTTCTTCACGTAGCAACCTAAAGTTAACAGCATCATGCACAAACCTGAAGATTGGTTCAACAATCTTTGTTTGAATGGATTCAAATTTTTCTTCCTTCATAAGCAGAATTACGTTCTTTAGGTTGTTTTACAGCCACATAATGTAATGTATAACATTTGGCAGGAATTTATGAAAATGATGAAATATTTTTTGTGTCAGATATAAAAAAAAAAAGAAGAATGGATGACTGACCCATTGGCACAGGGAAAGGTGACATCCAGTATACCCTGCAAAGACCATTAGATCTAGTTATAAAGCAGTGTTCCAGTTATCTTGTTAACTAGATCTAGTTATAAGCAGCAGTGTAAAACAGATAAATGGTACTTTGAGCGGTGGATTTGAATGGTTGCATGCTTCTCAACATCACTATTGTCCAGAATATCTTTTGGGTTACGACATTATACTGAGGAAAAGAAAAGGTAACTTTAAATTTCTTTAAATTAGGCAGTGAGTAAATTTGGTTCTCCAGCTTTTAGGGAAATATTCCACACGTTGAGCAATAAAGAACATTAGGAGGAAGGTGAAACAGCTATCTCTCTGTTTGCTATGAAAATGTGCACCATGTAATGTTTTTGAAAGAACTAAGGCAACATTCTGCAGAAAAAAAAAAAAGATAAAACCAATCCTACTCAGAAGGAGGCATGCCCAACATATGAACACCTTGTCCTCAAAAGAGCACATCTGTATTCATTGTTAATTTGAATGCATGTGGGAATTACGTTTTGAGACGTCAGCTTCAAGAAGAGAAAAGGTTTTGAACAGATGATTTTTTTTTTTTTTGCAAGTTTTTCCAGCAGAGCAAGCAAAACAATAAATGATAATACAGAAAATTCAAAAGCTTGTTTTGCTCATGTCTTTAGACTACTCTTAATGGCACTACCAGTGACTCTCTTCTTGCCTTCTGTAGGAAACACAGCATTCTGATTTGTATGGATTTCATCATCCGTGCACAAATGAGCATAGGCAGCTTAACAGCATGCCTTTTGAATAGTCCTTTTCTGCCATTCCTAGGCTTGGAATATTCTTGTTATAGCAATATGAGCATGACTGCTATTGCCTCCACTCAGCGATGACTCAGCAGTCGTTGTTGGTCATTTCAGTATCTTCCTGGCTATTCAATAGATTATAGACACAAGCAATTTTAAAAAGATTCATTTGATTTTTGCTGCCAATACTTGACCTTTCCGCAAATGCACTTTGGGTACTTCACTATTCTTTTATTATAGAATCATAGAATCCATGAAGTTAGAAGGGACAATTAAACGTCATCTAGTTCAAATCTCTGCAATGAACAGACATCCACAGCTTGGTTATGTTGCTCAGAGCCTGGTCCAGCCTGATCTTGAAAGTCTCTAGGAATGAATCATCCACACCTGTCAGGGCAACCTGTGCCAGTGCCTTACCACCTTCACTCTAAAAGACTTTCCTTATATCCGACTTGAATCTCCCCTGTTTAAGCCTGAAACCATTTCCCCTTGTCCTGTCACAACAGATCCTGCTAGAGAGTCTGCCCCTTCTATCCTGAGCTCCCCGTTAGATACTGAAAGGCCCCTTTTCAGATCTTCCTGGAGCATTCTCTTCTCCAGGCTCAACAGCCCCAGCTCTCTCAGTCTGTCATCATAGCAAAGGTGTTCCATTCCAAGGATCACTTTTGTGACCTTCCTTTGGATGTGCTCCAGTAGGTCCTTGTCTGAACAGGGAAGAGGGGCAGGATCACTTCCTTTGGCCTGTTAGGTGCACATCTTTGGATGCAGTTCAGGATATGGTTGGCTTTCTGGGCTGCAAGGGCACATTGCTGGCTCATGTCCAACTTACCATCCACCGGTACCCTCAAGTCCGTTCTGGCAGGGTTGTGCTCAATCCTTTCATCCCTCTACTTGTTTTGGTAGTGGATGTTGCCTTTACCCAGGTGCAAGACCTTGCACTTAGATTTTTTTAACTTCATGAAGTTCTGCTTGGCCCACTGCTTAAGCCTGTCTAGGTACCTGCAGATAGCATCCCCTCCTCTGGTGTGTCAACTGCAACCCACAGCTTGGTGTCATCCACAAACTTCCTGAGTGTGCACTCAACACCCAACTGTTGATGAAGATACTAAAGAGTATCAGTCCCAGCACTGACCCTTGCGTGACACCACTTGTCACTGATCTCCATCCAGACACTGAGACATTGACCACCACTCTCTGGACACGATCCTAAAGCCAATTCTTTGTCCATCGAACAATCCAGCCATCAAATCCATATCTTTCCAATTTGGAGAGATGGGTATTGTGGGGTACTGTATCTAAGGCCTTACTGAAGCCCAGATAAATGTCATCAGTTAATCTTCCTTTGTCCATTGATACATTTGCATCATCTTAAAAGGCCACTAGGTTGGTCAAGCAGGACGCATAGACTTGCAGATGCTCAGATTTCTCAGGTGATCAGAAACCTGACCTTCGCTCATGGCAGGAGCAATGTTGCTTCCCTAATCCCCTCCATTCAAACCAAAAGTTTGAGGGCTGTGTGACCAGCAGTTATCAGAGCAGACTGAAGCAAAAAAGTTGCTGAGTACCTCAGCCTTTTCCTTGTCTTTTGCTACCAGCTTGCCTATGTCACTCAGTAGATGCAGAGTACAACCTGCTGAACCTTCTTTTTCTGATCCTCCTAGATTTTCCTCTTCTGGTTGAGGTATCTGTAGAATCCTTTCTTGTTCTTCCTGGCAACCCTAGTCAAGTTTATTTCAAGTTGGGTCTTGGCTCCCTTGACCCCATCCAGACACAACCTATTCTTCCCACAGTACCTGTCTCTGTTTCCCCTGCCTGTGAATTTTCTTCTTACTCTTCAGTTTGACTATCAGGTCCTGTTCAGTCATTCTGGTCTTTTGCCTTTGTTTCCTGACTTGCTATATCTGGGGTTGGAAAGCTTTTATGCCCTGAGGAAAGCTTCCAAAAATGTCTGTCAACTCTGTTCTGCACCCTTGCCCATGAAAACAGTTTCCCAAGTGTTTTGTTGGCTATCTCCCTGAAGAGCTGGAAGTTAGTTTTCCTAAAATTTAGTGCCCTAATTTTACTCACTGACTGTCTTATAGTCCTTAGGAGTGTGAACTCCATCAGAGGATGGTCTTTATAGACCAGGCTACCTCCAATCCTGATGTCACCAATCAATTCATTGGCATTGGTGAGCAACAGGTCCAGTAATGCATCTCCCTTGGTGGGGCTGACTGTTACTTGACTCAGTAATTATTCTCCCTGCATTCCAGGAGCCTCCTGGGTTCCTTACAGCTCACTATGCTTCTTTCCCAGCAGATATCTGGGTGGTTGAAGCCCCCAGCAGGACAAGTGCTAACAATTGTGACACTGGAGGTAGAAGACCTCATCAACAGGCTTTACTTGATCAGATAGCCTGCGATAGACATCAGTCACAACATTCCCTTTGGTGCCTCAGTCTCTATCATTCATAGGCTTTCATCTTGCTCATGACTCTTCTTTAGGGACAGCTTTTCACATTCTATTCTTCTCCTGATGTAGACAGCAATGCCTCCCCCACTCCTTCCTTACCTGTCCCTTCTGAATAACTTGTAGCCTTTGATAGCCACGGTCTAGTCATGAGTCATCCCAACTGGTATTGGTGATGGCAACTATATTGTGGCTTTCTTGTTGCACAGTAGCTTCCAGTTCCTCCTGTTTATTTCCCAAGCTGTGTGCATTGGTATAGAGGCAGTTCATTTGGGCAGCTGGTCTTGTCACTTTCCTACAACTTCTTAATTTCTTTTAAATATTTCCCTTGATTTTCCCTGTTCTCTTCTCCTATGGCCTCTGCAGTCACTGCCTCATTATCATAGGATTTTGTATGTGCTGCAGTGTTGCCAGCACCTCTCAAGGCATCATGTTCTTCAAGGACCCTGTTAGCATCCTGTCCCTCTAATATATCTATGCCATTGCACACCTTATCATGGGAAGGCTCACTGTCCCCCTCACTGCCTTATTAATGGTCAATTTATTCTCTTACGGACTAGAGATGCTTGATCTTTATGTTTTCTGCAGTCCTGACCTGGTGTCTGTTAAAGAAGTCAATGAAACCACGAATGTTTTTTGTGATTACACTGTCCCAAATGCTAAGAGATCAGTTGAATGAAAAGTTCTATGTGTACTGAAAGATATTTTTGGCTTTTAATGTAGCAGCTCTTCGAAAAAGAGTCCTTATTATATTCTCTCTCTCTCTCTCTCTCTCTCTCTCTAGCTCTGATAGGAATCTTGCCTTCAGTACTCAATCTTAGATCTCAACAAATGAAAAATATTTTCTTTGCTATCTCTGTTCTGGCATGTTTGGACATTCTAACTAAACCAAGTCTTCCTAGCAGGAACTGTTATCTGGCATTGTGCAATACTGAAGGTACCATCTGTTTTGCAGAGTATACCTGTTCCATGTCAGTGCTAAATGGCACAGTGTACTTCATCCTGATATCCATGGCTCAAAATTCTGGCAACAGTAAAAACGAAAGAGCAAATTCTCTTTTATGATGTTGTGGTTTACTACTGATAGACAGCTCAGCACCACAGCTGCTTTCTCATGCCCTTTCTTCTGCAGGATAGGAGAACATAAAGTGAAAAAGTTCCCCCTGTTCTCCCAGCTGGCTAGACCTTGCCATATCAACTCAGCACATTTATTCACTGAATCCACAAGTCTGCTTATGAAAGCAGAAATCTGGACCAAGTAGATGTTGCATTGACAAATACTGCAATACATTTTTATGTCTTGATTCAAAACTGAATACTAGTGTGAAGATTTCCATTTGTTTTTTACTTGTGTCACATTGGTAGAAAGATCAAACTGCTTAAGAAAACAAAACTGCAGAGTTTTTCAGAAGGAAGGTAAATAGAATTGCAACCACAGAATATTCTGAGTTTCATTAGTACAGGCTAGGGGCTGATCTGCCTTCTGGAGAGAAGGTCTGTTGAGAAGGACCTGGTGTCCTGATGGAGCCAGCAGTGTGCCTTTGTGGCCAAGAAGGCCAGTGGTATCCTGGGATGCACTGAAAACAGTGGACAGAAGGTTGAGGGAGGTGATGCTCTGCCTCTATGCTGCCCTGGTGAGACCACATTTAAAATACTGTGTCCAGTTCTGGGCTTCCCTGTTCAAAAAAGTTAGGGAAGGAGTTTGACAGAGGGCCACAAAGATGATTTAGGGCCTGGAGCGTTTCCCCTATGAGGAAAGACTGAGTAACCTGGATCTGCTCAACCTGGGGAAAAGAAGACTGAGGGAATATCTAATTAATGTTCATAAATATCTGAAGGGAGGTGGGAGGCAAATGGATGAGGCCAGGCTCTTCTCAGATGGTGTGCAGTGGATAAGGAGTAATGGCCTAAAACTTGTACATAGGAAGTTCTCTATTAGCATGTAGAAGGATTTCTTTACGGTAAGGTGACAGAGCACTGGAACAGATTTCCATGGAGGTTGTGAGTGAGTGTCTTGCTATGGAGACATTTGAGACCCATTTGGATGCCTACCTGTGTTACCTATTGGATGGTACCTGCTTTAGCTGGGGGGTTGGACTCGATGAAGTCTTCCAACCTCTGCAATTCTCTGATTCTGCGGAAGGGACCCAGAATGATCATCAAATCCTATCCCTCGTTCCACACAGGACCATCCAAAATGCAAACACTATGTCTGAGAGGATTGTCCTTATGCTCCTTGAACTGCAGCAGACTGTGACTGTGACCACTGCTCTGAAGATCCTTGTCTATGCCCACTATTTTCTGAGGAGGAGTCATTTCCTGGTATCCCATCGTACCCCTCCCAGTAACTGCTCCATGCCATTGCCTTGGGTTCTAAAACCCAAAGTCCTGTAAGAACAGCATTATACAGAAAGACTTTATGATGTTAAAATGTTAAATGTCAGAGAAAAAAAAATGGGGGCAATATGTCCAAAGTGCATGTCCTCTACTTGGTAGCCAAAGTAAGCACTAGCACAAGAACTATGTACAATGGAGTGAGTAAAAGAGTGGCTAGGGTACAGGACAAACATCACCTCATAAGCCTGCAGCCAGAAGAGCATATAAGGTTAGCAAATAAGTTTGACTGGGAACTACTTGTCCAGAGAAACTCATTCCACCCTTGATGATACAGCCTTGTAGACACTGAAAGCTAAGTGTCAGTCTGTTACAGAAGCCTGGTGGGTGTAAACAGGATAAATGTCTTACATGTTGGCTGAACAACAGCATCACTGGCTCTGTAAGGACTCTATGATAGACCCGGTTAACTCTTTGAGTATAAAATGTTCTTTGGCAGGTAAGAAAATATAGAACAGAAAGAACTCTGCTCTTAACTCTGCTTTTATTTTGTAATGATAAAGGAATCCAAAGGTGACATTGCTTTGTTACACTTAGTAGTTTTATAATTGTAACAGAAACATAGTGACAAAAATAAATAATGTATCAAATCCTTTCCAATTCTCTGCTATCTTTAAGCTAAAATTTGTATTTCAAGTTACTGAATGGCTGTATTAATTTAGAGTGCAAGTGAAAGCTTCGTATTTCATTGACTAGAGATAGATAGATGGCAGAATTTTAAGCTGACCCTGTCTAACTCTGGCAAAAACAAAACAAAACAAAACAAACAAACAAACAAAAACAAAACTGTAAAAGAATTATAATTTGCTTCTAGGACATTCCACACCTCTTAGGCAGAGAAGTACTTTATACTCCATTTACCATATGTGATTTATTGAAATGAGAGGTCAGGTGAATGGTTTGTACTCTTCTGGATCACGTCCTTGCCCTGGGGCTGTACTTCAGTCAATAAGGAAACACGATTTTGTTAGCAGGTAGATTTGCATTCTGTTTAACTCTGTCACAACTTTGGCATATGCAATTTACGTCTGCAGATAGACACAGAAATAAGTGCAGGCAAATAAAATACATTTGTGTTAAGAATTTAAACGAATGACAGAATATCCCAATTTGGGAAGGACTCACAAGGACTGATGAATCCAACTCCTGGCTCCACACAGGACCACCCAAAATCCAAACCCTGTGCCTGAGAACATTATTCATATGCTCCTCAAACTTGGCAAGCTTGAGGCTATGCCCACTGCCCTGGGGAACCTGTTCCATGCCCACTGCACTCTGGTGAAAAGCCTGTCCCTGATCTCCATCCTGACCCTCCTCTGAAGTTCCAATGAAATTTGAAATTTACCAAAGACTTCAAGAAAGTGAATAGTCTTGACAAGACATGCAGTATAATACAGAATTCTTGTATACTAAGCACTAAAATATGAGTCCTTAAGTTGACTGATTTGCGCCCAGCTTTTTGCTCGCTATTTTGATGATGTACTTGTTTGAATTACAGGTGATGAGATAGTAGCATGCACTTTTTCTACAATGTAGACATTAAACTCTGAGATTCCAGCTCAGGATATTCTATTTTACATGCAACTCCAAAGTGATCAGAAAGAATTTATGTATGGAATCCTTGGGGCTCATTGCCGTGCTGTTTTTGCAGTGCTGGAAGATAGGACTGAGGTTTAAGACTATGGCATCTGCACAGCGTTGGCACTCCCATTCAGGTAGTACAAGTGAACCGTCCATCCGCGTTGTTACCGCATGCCTGTGAGCTGCCGATGCCGTTAGCACCGCCGGGAGCAGCAGCCCAGGGCAGCCGAGGCCCGGCACCCGCCGGCTCCCGCCTCGAGACCTTTCCGGCTCCGGCGGGGCTGCGAGCAGAGCCGAGCTGCGCGCCGGGGCCGAAGGTGGCGGCACCGCCCGTGCCCCGCAGCAACCGCCGCCCCACCGCACTCCTCGCAGGGGCCATCGCCCGCGGCCCGCCTCCCTTCGGCTCGACGGGCACCGGGGCGGAGCGGGGAGCGGGGCCGGCCCGCCCCGCCCCGCTGAACGCCCGGCGGAGTGGTGCCGCCGGCTCGAGCCGCCGCCTCTCGCCCCGTCCCGGCCGCGGGCGCAGGAGGCGCGCGACAGCACTGCCAGCGGGGGCGATGGACGCCGAGGCGGCGGGGGATGAGCAGTCTCGCCTGCGCGCGCTCTTCCTGGCCTGCGACGCCAACGGCTCGGGCCGCATCGAGCGCGAGGACTTCGCGGCGCTCTGCGCCGAGCTGCGAGTGCGGCCGGCCGAGGCCGAGGCCATCTTCCAGCGCCTCGACAGCGACCGCGACGGGGCCATCACCTTCAGGGAGTTCGCCCGCGGCTTCCGCGGCGCCACGCGGCGGCGGTCCAGCGGCGGCCCTGGGGAACAGGAGCCGGTGGAGGAGGGCGAGGAGGCGGCCGCGACGTGGAGCACCGCGGGGCTGGAGCAGCCCTGGAGAGACTTCGAGGTGCGGCTGGGGGACGAGGCCAGGTACATCCCCAGGTAAGTCCAGGACCACAGAGACCCTGCGCTGCTGCTGGCGGTGAGAGGATCCCGGGCCGCATATGCCCGGCGGCTGCGGAGCCCCGAGGGCAGCCCAGCGCGGCTGGCGCGCTGTTGTCCGGGAGCGGCCCTGAGAAAAGGGCTCCGCGCTCTGGTTCTGGGATTTCCAACTCTTGTGCTTTTTCTCTTTTTCTTTTTCCTTTTCCTCTTTCTTTTCCTTTTTCTTTTTCTCTCTTTTTCTTTTTTTCTTTTTTGTTTTCATTTTCTTTTCCTTTTTTTTTTTTTTTTTTTTTTCCTTTTCGTTTTCTTCTTTTTCGTTTGCCTTTTTCTTTTCCTTTTTTCTTCTTCTTTTTCATTTCTTCCTTTTTTCTTCTTATGTACCTCTGTACACAACTTCTCCCTCTCACTGCTCTCCGATCAACCCACGCGGGACGCTCGGGCATGCACATCACGGCATCCCAGCACTCCGGCAACACGCTGCGCCCCGGGAGCCTCCGCCTCCGGTGCTGGCGGTATGAAGGGCGCTGTCGGGGAGTGAGGGAGAATCAGGTCTGCCGGCTCAGAGCCGCTCGGCTGCGTTTCGCTGCAGGGCGTCGGCATTAACATACCTGAAACTAGAGGTGCTTTAAGTTGTTGCAAAAATATTGCCCGTAAGAATACCGGGTCATTCTATTGCACGTAAAAGTTGCAATTTAAACTGAAAAACAGGTAATCGGGGTTTAAGGTTTTGGCGGTAGACCAGACTAGATGTGTGGCTATACGCAAAGGAACTTAAGTAGAGATGAAGTGTGAGACACACAGGAGACAAGTCTGTAAGTTTTCTGCCACTCATATCGAATTACAGTTTGCTGCTTTACACATTCCAGATCAGGGGCAAGTATAAAATCCTGCTCCTCGTATAATGCTCCTCAAATTACTTCCTAGGCCAGTAATACGGTTTTAGCTATTTCTAAAAGGCTGTTTATCTCTTCAAAGAACTTCTCAGAGAGTTACAGAATCCTCATGTCCTTTCTTCCTTCCTTCCTTCCTTCCTTCCTTCCTTCCTTCCTTCCTTCCTTCCTTCCTTCCTTCCTTCCTTCCTTCCTTCCTTCCTTCCTTCCTTCCTTCCTTCCTTCCTTCCTTCCTTCCTTCCTTCCTTCCTTCCTTCCTTCCTTCCTTCCTTCCTTCCTTCCTTCCTTCCTTCCTTCCTTCCGTCCTTCCGTCCTTCCGTCCTTCCGTCCTTCCTTCCGTCCTTCTCTCTCTCTTTCTTTCCCTCTTTCCCTCTTTCTGTCTTTCTTTTCCTGAAAGGGGAATGTAAGTAACACTGCTTATACTGGAATGTTCTATGCATGTCAGTGACTTCTGAATGATCTGATCTTTTATACCAAGTTCCTGATGTCCTCCCTGCTGTAAGTGGAGACAAAGAGAAGTAAACCCTCTTTGTTAGAGAATCTGCAGCAGCAATTCAGTACTTAGCCTGAAGGCAGACAGTAGCTCAATAGGTGACGTAAAAGTGACTCAGGACCCATGATGGCATGTGAAAGCCTTCCTTTAGGCAGTAAGCCCATATATGTGCTACAGCAGTAGCAGTGCAAGTGCAGCTTGACTCTTGCAGGAGAGGATAGCTGGAGCTGGAGATGGGTGTCCCTCTGACACCTCACCGTGCAAACATGTCATTTCATTATACTGCTTTGGGATTGTAATGTGTCAGATTGCAAACAGAGCTGAGCATCAATAATTAACTATGTGTGTCAGGTGGGCTGTTGCCTGATGTAAATGTTTCCCATTCATGCTCAGCTTTGTGAATACCTTGGAACACCCTTCACAGTTGGCTGTGTTTGTTAGGTTGTGCCAACGTCAGCCCAAGAACAGTGTGCCCTTTGTTTTCCTTTTTTTTTTTTTTTCATCTCTCTTGTCCTGAAGCTGTGGAAGCAGACTTTGTTGCAGCTCAGCTTTTTTCCATTTATGGCACACTTTTTGTTGTTGTTGAAATGTCTGTATAAGTTTTTCTTTATGTGAATAGTCCCACTGAAAATGTTTGGATCAAGTATGTGAATAATAGTGAATATCCTAAAACTGTCAGAGGAGTCTGAGGGTTTTAAATGGAAGAATATAATTAAATCATGAAAAATACTTGCTTATTGTTTTGCTTAAATTATTTATTTTTAGTTGTTTGCCAGTTCAATTTTTTCTTTATCTGTTTTCAAAAAAAACCCAACAACCCAGACTTATGTTAGTGCACAAAGCAGTCAGTGTTATCACCCTTTATATTTGCAGTTACATCTGTTGGAAAATCATGAGAAAAGTAACTACAAGGAAGGTGCTCCTCCAGTGGGGATGAGTGAAGTCTACTTTTTCTGATCTCAACCACGTAGGATTGTGGGGTTTGGTATCTCCAGGTTCTGTGTTCTGGCCGCACTCTAGCACATTACTGGCATATGCTTTCATACTGCTATGGTTTCTGTTGAAAGAAAAGCAAGGCATGGGAGATAGAGTGGGAGAGATGGAAATCGAAAAGGAATCTGTCTCTAGTACACATGGTTAATCCTCTTTCTCTGAAAATGAGCTTTCAGATACCATGCGTAAGCCATCATAAATGCAGGTGTGCAAACCCCTGTACCACCGATTAATTTCTTAACTTTGCCCTTAATGGAGAAGTATCTTCAAATAGGCATCGTTTACTGTTAGGTACTGCCTAGTTCCAGAATATTCTGAATTCAGTTAATATTTAAAAAATATTGTTACTGTGGGGGGTATCATGCCACTCTGTAGTTTGGTGCACAGTTCTGTGAACTTATGCTGTGATCTCTTGTAGTTAAATAAAGGTGAATGACTTAAAAAGTTTGTTTTCAGTCCAGCTTCTTCCCTGTCCATCTGAGGAGATCTTCAGGGCTGGGTTCAGTTATATGTCTTGGTGAGGGGCACTCATGAGTCAAATTACTGTTGGTCATTATCTTCATGTGTACTTAGCAGACAATTGTGCCTCGAGCACAAAAAATGCCAGTATAATGTGTGAAGCCGTTCTTCTCCCTTGCTGTTTAACACAAATGGTGGCAGTGCTTTTGGTTTCTATGATGTGAATTCCCATATAGAGTATAGCTGTGTGAGCTGCAGGAGATGTTTTTTGTTGTAAATTCAGACCTATTTGCTGGTCTATTCCTCTAGGAAGTGTTTGTGGTGACACAGCAGCAGAAAAGGTGTTAAGAAATGTATCTATTTGGTGCTCCAGGCAGGAGTTCTCCAGTGTACTGCTTGTGCTGAAAGGCTTTAGCCCTTGGCTGTGTTAACTAGTGTTCCATTCCGTTTTAATATGTGATCATCCTCAGATCTGTTTCTCTACTCCCTTACCTCCTTTAAGCATGTGTAGTTGTCTCCTGATGACAGTGCTTTTCCATTCCTCATCATCGTTGGAACAGAATAATCCAACATCTGCTGGCACTTCAGGAGAATTCTTATTAGCTCTATGACACTTATATATGTCAGTAAATCATAGCCAAAATCTTCTCAGGAAACAAGTTCTGAACTTTTTATTTTGAAGTTCTTAATCAGAAAGAACTAAGATTTTGAACTGCTGCATGTAGTGTACATTCTGGTGTATGATAGGAACAAATGGAATCCCTTTTAACAATAGCAGGTGATATTTGTGTGATATTTGGCAAATTGGATCTGTATAGAAAATGTGGATTTGGGGCCGTGGTAAAGTGAGAAAAGAGTTTTGATTTTAACATTAACTGCTTAAAGTGCAAGGGCAGGAGGTACTCATAACATGTACTGCTGGCCTGCATGATAGGAGAGAAGCTGCAGAAAAACCAGTTTCACTTGTGCTCTCATGAGCTGTGATGGATTTTTGACAAAGCCAATGCAGAGCACAGCTCAGGTCTTGCTGACAGATTGCATTTCCTTCCAAGAGATGGAGAACACTGGAGATTTCCTTGGAAGTGGATATGTGTTTCTCAGGGAGGCAGTAGAGGCAAAGCCTGAGGAAAAGCAGCTGCTTGGAACTCTTTTATCACAGCACTGGAAAAAGGAACTTTGCTGCAATAATCACATCTCATCTTTTAATACATCTCATGACAAGGGACTAGCAAATGCAATCTTGCTGAAGGTGTGACTGATGCCTTTCTATGAGATAGAAGACTTTCGGAGCCACCTTAGGCTTTCTTGCTTGGCTTGTTTTGTTTTCTTTTTTTTCCTTTTAAGCAGAATAGTTTCTGTGCGAAAGAACTTAGGCTCTACAGCATTTGTTTTTCTGAAATTTTTGTAACTCAAGCTCCTGAGCCATAAGTCCATCCTTCAGGATGTTCTCCTTTTCCACAGATCTTTTCCTTTCTGTCAAGAAAAATGGACTTTTTCTACTCCAGCTCCACTACCTGCTCCAAGCTACTCCTTTGCCTTCAGGCAGAGAACAGTGCTAATTCCATGGAAATATTAAAATTTCCTTCCCTGAGAATCAGCTGAGGTTCTCTTGCCTAGACTATCAAATGGAGTTTGTAGATTTGTTCTTCTTTTGATACAATCCAATCTGTGAAAAGACAGGTTGAGTTGGTAGTGAAAAACACACTATGTTTCAGGTTGAGAAACACCTGGAAGTTATTTCTGTATGAAAATTTCATGGAATTATGTGTTTCCTGAAGGCATTTAATCAAGAAGAAAGTATTAGGCCAGACTTGTTCAACCCACACCCTTGGGGCTGCATGCAGCCTGGCCCCGCTCACTTTGCATCTGTCTCGCACCCCATGCAATCATGGCGGTGGCTCGGAATGGCTTGGCCCAGCCCCAGGTGGACTCCCATCCCTCAGAATAACCAAACACTGATGTGTAATCTGCACCATCTGTGCTGCAACCAGGGCATGGGGAGGGTGCAGTGCAGTGCTGACTTAAGTGACGGCAAATAACTGTATGCATTTTCATACGCTGACTAAAAGTCTTGTGAACAGCAAAAAATATGCAGCTGTGCTTTCCATTGCTGTAAGGGAATTTGAGAATAGGTTTCAAGAGCTCCAAAAAGGTAGTCAGTTTTTTAATGCATTTGTGACTTCTTTTTAATTCAACATAAATACATTTTTAAAATTGAATCAGATATTCAACTGAAAAATCTGATTATGTCTCTCCACTAGACTTCTATGAGAGAGAAGGATGTCCCTCACTTCACAATCACACTGTACACTTGTCATAACTTTTGGCACCATGCACCTTTTTTGAAAAATTGTTTTCAAGGATGAAACAAGGAGGAATAATATCAAAAACATCTGGGAAATACTTTGAGAGGTCACTAAGAACTGCAAACACTACCACTGAACCAGACTGATGCAGTTTGTTTCACAAAAACAAGGTCAAATATCCCACTTGTTTTATGTTTTCCTTTCATTCCTTTTTTTTTTTTTTCCTTTCCATTTTTAAATGAAAATATTAAAAATTAAAATAGGTTTTGTTACTTATATGCATTGACTATATTATATAATTTACAAAGGCTGCTCTGAAAAGAATGCTATTTATCTATGTTATTCTTTTGACCCATGACAACAGAGGTGTATGGTGGAAGTATGTCAATAGAGGTTAAACATTCCCATCAATATTCCATTACATTTTGTTGCTGTCTGACAGATGGCAGCAGAGGGGCAGTCTGACAGAATGGTGTCCGACATGGAAGTGCATATGAAGCAAAGGGGGTGTCACTGAATTCCTCCATGTGGAAAAAAGGGCACCCATTGACATTCATTGATTCTTGACAAGCATCTCTGACAAGAAAACAGTGGATGTGAACACAGTGAGGTGGTGGGTAGTGCATTTCAGCAGTGACAGTGGATTACCTCTGCTGTGTAGGTTTTTATGAATACAGCATTTAGGCTCTTGTTCATTGCTGATGAAAATGCATAGCTAATAGTGCTGACCATATTGAAAAATACTGTTTTGTAGCTGTGAATTTGCTCTATCAAATAGTGTCATTGTACTCATTGTATCAGTTGTAGTTTCCATGGAAGTAAATAAGAGGCACTACTTTCAAAACAACCCACCTTTATGTGACCCAGCTACATATCCAGTATGTTTGCATTTCTGTACAAGCTATTTCTCTATCCGTGGTAGCTAACAGAGGTTATTATCTCCAGTGTAAGGACAATTGTCAGATTGTAATACCCCTTTCTCTTCCTCTTACTCAGGGTTTCCTGGCTCAGGTCACGTTACATTTCATCCCTTCTTATCCATGTTAGATGTGAGGTTCTACAGACAATGAGTGTTTTTATAAGCTACACTGGGAAGGGTGTTGCAATAGAGAACATTCTAAAGCTTAGAAACAGGAGCACATTCTACACCTATAGAAATAAAAAACACATTTTTCCATTGCCTGAAAGACTATAACAACATGGATAAGGAAGAGGACAGAAGTGAAGGCAAATGTCAGAAAACTGTCAAGGGATTCTTTGGAGTCAGTGTAAGGATTTTTGTTGTAGAAGAAAAGAATAGGACCTGAAGGAATGTCATGAAGCTGTGATGGGAGGGCCTGATTGAATATCAAGAAAAGGTTCTTCACCATATGTTGGGAGGCATGGAACAGGCTCCTCAGAGTAGTAGTCATGGCCCCTTGCCTCTGAGGTTCAAGAAGCATTTGGATGCCTCTCTCAGTCATATGTTCTGATTTTTGTGTGGTCCTGTTTGGAGCCAGAAGTTGGACTCAATGATCCTTGTGGGTGCTTTGCAACTTGGGATATTCTGACTCTGTGATTTGGTCAAGTCTTCTTACCTCTTGTTAAAATCCAGGCCCAGAGGGACACCTCTAATCCCGGTGAGTTTATAGCTTATCTTGCTATGTTGCTGTTTGTAAGTCTCTACCTTTCTAAAGCAGATGCAGGTAACTAACCATCAAATAGTGATGGAAGGAAGACAAACTGAATTTTTATCATGCAAGGAAAAGTGGTACTGTAACATCACTGGCAAATCTTTGATTTTCTTCTGTTTTCCACTGGCTTACTGCGATTTGTCCTATAGTTGGTGAAAAATGGTGCTTCAAATACACTCATTTAGGTGAAACTAAGTGGACCATGTAACCCAGCTTACTTTCCATGGGAATTACAAAGGGAATGGATATAAGAACCTCAGCAACTACTTAGTCTTTTTTTTTTTATAAATTCCACAAATGTTCTTTGAACTGTATTCAGAGTGTGGACCAGTAGGCCAACTACCACTGTACATTCAGCCATCCAGAACAGTACTAGGAGTTGCTGTGAATTGGTTTAAATGGAATTATGCCATGTAATGTATTCTAAGTATCTGTATCTGATACCTCTAAACCCCTCCCCCCCCCCCCTTTTTTTTTTCTTTTTTTTTTTTTTTTTCCCCTTTGCTCCTCCTTATTCCAGTTTAGTGTTTTGGATCTATTATATTACAGATGGCATTATTCTCAGGGCAGATTTATTTTCTTTCTGTAATGCAGTAACTTTATGTAATACAAAAGCTGTCATGTGAAGATGTGAAGATGTGAAAATAGTGGCCAATTTCATATAGTAATATTACAGAGAAGGGAAACTAAAATAATAAATTCTTTTAGATGAAGTAAGGTAAAGCCGGAGAAGAACTTGTCTAGTGTACTGTATTTTTTCAAGCCACTCATGCCTTGTGCCTGTACGTGGTAGAAGCTGCAAAAAAGCATGTGGGGTAGGCTGTGAAAACATACAACTAGAGGGTCCAGTGGGACACTTTCTTTCATGTTGTGTATTAAAAAAGCTCTTTCTATGCATTTGCAATTGAATGCCTACGGTTATATTAGTGAGGAACTTAAGGGTACCCTTAAGAGCATTTCACATGAATTTTGTTGAAACTGAATCAAGAATTTCTGAATTGTTGTACTGCAAAGACTACTGAATGTTTAACAATTATCATAGAAAAATCTGTTTGTGAAATGTTTCTTGATAAATAATATGAATAACTAACAAACATGCAAAAAGAAATAATATGTATTCAGTGGGAGCTGGAAACATACAAATACTTTTGGTAATGTCCATTGCAACCATTTTGCCCTGTTGCAGTGGCATTACTAATAATTAGTAAAACACGTAAAAATAGGAGTGATTTAAAATATAGAAAGAAATGATTAACAACAATTTCTCTTAGAATCACAGAGTTACATAATGGTTTGTGTTGGAAGGAACCTTTAAGATCATCTACTTCCAACCCCCTACTATAGCATCTTCCACTAGATCAGGTTGTTCAGAGCCCCATCCAGCCTGGCCTTGAATGCCTCCAGAGACTGGGTATCCACAGCCTCACTGAGCAACCTGTCCCAATGTCTCACTGCCCTCACAATAAAGAATTTCTTCCTAACATCTAGTCTAAATCTATCCTCTTCCAGTTTAAAACCATTTCCTGTTACTGTTACTGATCTGTTACTACGTGCGCTAATAAAAAGTCCCTCCCCAGCTTTCCTGTAGGCCCCCTTCAGGTACTGGAAGACATAAGCATTTAAGTAGCATTCCCTCAGTTTTGTTGCATGACTAATTTCTCCTGTTTTTCTGTTGCTTACGTCAGTTGTTGAGTAATGTTTTTAAATAAGATTTCCTGTAAAGCTGCAATAGAAGTACTCAGGTGAGTGTCATTGGGAGTTTCATTGGCCAATTTGAGACTAAAAGAGCCTTGCAGGTGCTTTCCAGGATTCTGCATGGTTTTATTTCAATGGGCTTTGTTATGTTTTCTAACCCTCATAAAACAAGGTCACAGATATTTTGAGTCCATCTGTATGGTAGTCAGTCAATGGACCAAGGATGAATAATAAGTACAAGGTACTTCTTTCATCACACAGAATTAACTCTCATAGTAACTATTTTTTGCTTCCTACTACTGCATCTTAAAGCAAGCAGACAGTGGTATGGCAGCGGCACAGTAGTGTGGAGAGACTAATTCTTATCTTCAGTTCTGGTATGTGTATTTGCATGAGCTTTTAAAAAAAGCTGCAAGGGAGAGTGACAGACATTCTTACAAAGAGAATGAAAATTGCACAGATTCTTTACAATATTCCTTATAGAATAGAATATATAGAATATACAGACGTTTTTGATTCTGGAACAAAGTATTGTAGGGAAAGGCCAAACTAATGGTTGTTTCTCCAGTTCCTCAGTGTAAGACACTGCATTTTCTCTTGTACTGCAGCCAGTAACAGTCCATGAGACAAGAGATTTCTGGTGATAGTCATGTGCTGTTTTTTATCCCTGGACTCTTAGTACAGACTGAGATGCTGTATAGTTTTATGGATTCATTTCTATCTAAAGGCAGCAAATGACTAACCCTGCAGAAGATAAGGTGAGAAAGATAAAGTGCTTGTGAAAAAGGTAATGTATGTCCTTAAATATCCAACCATGATTTAGTAACTTGTGATTTGGAAAAGGCTCAGGTAAACATTTGCTCATTTAACAAATTGTCTTAGTATTAGGTAAAAGAGTTTTGCCACTGTTTGCTTTCTAGGAAATAAAGTTGTTAGCAGACATCTCCTTGCCAACACTGAAATTGAGGGTAAAAATATAACTTTATAACATTGATCTTGTGTTTATATTTTTTATTTCTTAAATTCGTATATAGAATCAGAATTGTTTGAGTTGGAGGACACTCTTAAAGGTCATATAGTCCAAATCCTCTGCACTAAGCACTACAGCTACGTGAGGCTGCTCGGAGCCCTGTCCAGCCTGACCTTACATGTCTCCAGGGACTATCCACCATTTCTCTGGACAGCCTGTTCCAGTCACTCAGACTGTGCTCAGTGTATCTACCATGTAAGATAGATAACTTCTAATTGAGACTAGATACCAGGAAGAAATTTTTTTGCTGTAAGAGAGATGAGACAGTGGAACAAGTTGCCCCAGAAAGGCTGTGAATTCCCCCTCCCTGAAGGTCTTCAAGACTAGGCTGGATGGGGGCTTTGATCAACTTGATGTAGAGGGAAGTGTCAATGCCTATGGAAGTGGAAGGATAAAACAGAATAATCTTAAAAGGTCCGTTCCAGCCCACACCATTCTATTATTCTACAGTTCTGTCCATCTCGCTGTTACTACTGTCATTTCTGTTTAACACACCACACTGTTAAAGAAATTTGTGAACACCCATGCTGTGCGAAGTGGCATTGTTCAGTGGCTAGTTCCAAATATGCACAGCAGCTGCTTCTGTGTAAAATCTGAAATTATACCAGAATAGTTTGTTAGCTGTTTTAGTGACGTGTTTGCAGCTCTGAAGGACAACTGCTGAAGTGCTAAGAATTCATGAAATGCAGCATATGTTACCATACCCAGCTATCTAAATAAATGGAATTTCAAATAGAGGGATTATGAGAGATTGTGTTTTGTAATGTTTAAAGTACAGTCATGCTCCAGCTTCAAGGCTAATCAACAGTAATGGAAGTACGGTAGGAATGCTATAAATGGTATCACCTCGAGACACTAAACTTACTGTTTGTGCAGCTGCTTGTGCTTGGAAGTCATTGTTTAAATACTACAAATCTGCTATATACTTGCATTTTAACTGAGATATGCTGAACATGAAACACCAACGGATTTTGTGGTATTTGCTGTCATCAGAACCATGCTGAAATTCTCTGTTGTGCAGTAATCCTTCACTGCAGAAATCTCACTTCTGAATGTAGTACAGAGAAAAAAGAGTGTATATTTGAAGAGATAAGACTTTTTTTTTTTTTTTTTTTTTTTTTTTTTTTTTTTATCCTGGTGTGAGTATTTATCTTGGAGTTTTAATGACTGTGGTTGAAAAAGGAAAATGTCTGTGACTGTTTTTTCTAAAGGTGAAATATCAAGTAAAAACACCTACCTGTGAATCTTAATATTACTCTGTTTAAGTATGTTATGAAAATGAAATTTTATGCATACATAGTCAGAGTACTGTGTTGAGTTTAAATTATCTTCTGGAGATGCTAAGTACACCTAAAACAGAAGCCTTTTTTTGCAAGAGAGAAACTGGCATGCACGCACAAATTCCCCTGGCCTCAGAAAGTCTGTATTTTTATGAGCTATTCTTATGTTTCTGTATATTAAAATAAACATCTGCATTTCAGCTACAAACAGATTTTATGGTTTGTTGAAATTTCAGTTGTTTAAAACAGGACTCAGCTAAAACAATTATACTGCTATTGTAGTAAATGAAGTTATACTTTCAGTGGGAAAATCATATCGAATATACAAAGTTCTGGAATGCTGATAAACTGAACTGTAAAAGTGCTTCAGGTGTCAAATCACAGTGATTGTTGATATCATGGTTGTAGTTAATGGGTTAATCATCACTATCTTTATGGAACATAGGAAAATGTTAGCTATCTAATACGGAATATCTTTAAATCAAAGGTTAAGCTTTCCTGTAACGATAAAAAGAGGACAGGCATTCATGATGTGTTATAAATGCTGTGAGACCAGTAATTGCAAAACATTGTTTTTGTTTGCCTTTCTGCAACTGGTATGCTGTGTTTCCTCATTACAGATCTGCTTCCTGCACATTAGTAGACCGGCTCTCTTTTTGCTTTTTTTCCCACTTTGTTTCATCTGTAAGCTCTTGAATACTTGCTCATGTTTTGGTATATTGTCTGCATGGCAGCCAGCTTTGCTTGTCCTTGGATTACTAAATTCTGTTGTAGACATTTCTCTTACAAATTGCCTTATGGAAGTGCCATGCAACACAAGCTGTGACATGGTGTACTGTTTAGTGACCTGAAATCTGTTTATCTAATAATATGTTACAGTATTTTGGTGCTTGTGATATTATTTATCTCTGAATCTTGTCAACAATCAATTTGTAATTGACAATTAAAACTGTGTACAGTCACTTGAAATGAGTCCTGATCAAATAGGAATCAGAATATTTTATTCTTGCATTGGAGCAGCCTTTAAGTATATTTAAGTATAAATTTCAAGAGAGCTTTTAATTACTCAAGGATCTACAGAGACTTTTTTTCTTTTTCCCTACTGCAATGAGTCTTCCACACGAGTCATACATGGAATTAACTTTTTACCAAAAAGAATTTTTTTTTGTGATGTAAAACAAGGTTGTCATTATTAGAGTTGTAGACAGCAGGACCAAAATAATTTGTTTTAAATGAGAGAGCTATTTTCTCTGTTCTGCTACAACTCCCATCAGGTTGTTCATACAAAAAGCGTGAAAAACATCCAGTAGCTAAGGGAGCCCTGAGTTTTATGTGGGTAGCTATGTATTATTCCAAGCTTCCATGGGTAAATTTTACATCTATCAGGTGAGTTCATAGAATCATAGAATCGCTGATGTTGGAAAAGACCTACAAGATCATTCAGTACAATCGTTCACCTATCACCAACAGTTCTCACTAAACATGTTCCTCAACACAACATCTAAACATTCCTTAAACACCTCCAGGGTCAGTGACTGCACCACCTCCCTGGGCAGCCTGTTCAAGCACTTGACCACTCTTTTAGAAAAGTAGTATTTCTTAACGTCCAGTTTTGCAGTCCATGCTTATTTATTTCCATATTATTGCAGGGTTGTTTTTCTCTGTTTATTTTACTCCCTACAGTGATGTCACTGTCTTTTTTTTTTTTTTTTACTTGGGTAGTTGGTATTCTTAGCCCCTTTAATTTTTTTTATTCAGTTTCTTAGAGAGGTAAACCTCCCCACAATGCGTAATTTATCATTATAGCCAATCTTGATTTACATTATGGATTGCTCCAGTGGTATACTCTTTGGTGTATCACAAATACAATTTAAAAAAATTATTTAACCTAAAAAGTTTTTCTGCAGTAGCTACGTTAAAGAAATAGAAGGAGTAAAAATCATTTAGAAGAATTCAGATGTATCTTTGCTGTATATTCAAAGTCTTACTTGTTAAATTTAAAAAATAGGCAATAAAGAGATACACTTCAACTTATAGCATTTTTCAAACCTCTACAGAGCATTGTTCCAAGTAAGTATGTTAAAGAACTATCTATCTTTTTAGACAGGAGCAAGTCAGTGTTCTGTATCAGAACATACACATAGTGGAACCAAGATTAATCCAGCCATACGAGCATGTCATTAAGAACTTCATCCGAGAGATCAAACTTCAAAGCACAGAGATGGAGACCTTGGCCATTGCTGTAAAAAGGTATTTTGAGTCTTTCTTCTAGTTCATTTACGCAGTTACTTTTCTGTTTATTCTATCTTGCTGGATTAGATAATGCTGTTGATTAGTGACAAAATATGCCAAACAGAATTTTCATAAACAGAGTTCAGAAGTTGTTTACATGCACGCACATTTATGTAAGTATTCCCTGTTCATGTTTTGGGTAGGTCCTGGCTTTGTTCTTACAACTAATGCCTTAAGCATTTTGACTAGTCTTCACATCTGTAACTTTGTGGTTTAGCATCCACTCCCATTACAATTTAATTTTAAAAAACATAGTTTTGCTTCCCCAGCTTCAAGGAGATTAGCTCAGGACAGGATAGATGGTGCAAGTTGCTGTTGTTATTATCTTACAGCCTTGTCATAAGATAACCAGAGGGGCCTTTTATTTTTGTAATTTAATTTTCTATATGAGGTGTCTTTCACAATAATCATATGATATCAGCTATAATTTAAAACCTAATTTGTATGTATTTTCAAACTGCATTATGATTTTGATTCCCAATCACATCAGTTTCAAGGTCTGGTCATTGTTAAATGTTTAAAATTGTTTTCATTGTTAAACGTCTTTCGCATGTTTGTCTATCTTATCCATTTCAGCAAACATATTTCACACAATTTTCTGTCAAGACACAGGGCAATTTCTAAAACAATATTTACTTTTAAATTTTAGAGCTCAGGATAAAGCAGCAGTTCAGCTCAGTGAGCTGGAAGAAGAGATGGAACAACGGATACAGGCTGCTGAGCAAAAAGTTAAAAAGGAAGTGAGTATTTTTTGTTTGCACAATTTCATAGTGACTAAGCTCTCTGTGGGTTTATATAGGATTAATGGCCAGGTGAGTCTTTGATGCTGCTAGGCTAACACAAAGGCACTGTAAACAGGGCCTGGACAAAAAGAAACTACCCATGAGGTTGAAAATGTATTCTGATAATGCTTACCCAAAGGGGAATGGCTACTCAGAAATAAAGTGAGAAAAGAAACCAAGCTCTTTTGTAAGATAATTTTCATGCAAAGGAGTTTATTTCTGAGAAGAGTATTGGTAACTGATGAGAAAAAAAAAAAAAGACAAGTAACATTTCACCAGAAAATGGTGGAACCTGCTTTAATAGTGGAAGAATTTAAGTAATTAATGCTCAGATCATTTATTTTTCATTTTTTCATCTGACTGTAGCAGTAATCTTTCTTTCCCCTGCTGATGCATTCTGATTCTGCAGTTATAGTTTGGAGAATTCTAGAGGAGAGAGGATGTTTGTGATAACAGAGTATGAGGGTCTGGACCTCTCAGTTGAGTTCACTTGTTTCAGTGTGGTCAGTTTTTAGGTGTTGTTTCAGCTCACTTGCAGTCTTCATGCAAAGTACAAGAATCCTTTTCCCCTCTCATATTGAAAACTTGAGTAGAACCATAAGTGTCTGTCTAATTCTAAGCAGAAAGCAGTATAAGAAAATTGCTCTGCCTGTCTAGCCTGCTTCTTGTTAAAGTATTCCTAAATTTATGTGATATATTACCTGGCTTTGTAGTAAGCGTAAGAGCAACAGTTCATTCAAAGTATTCTAATGTGAATGAAAGAAGTTCACTAGTTAAAATGTGTATTCTAGCTGCGATCATTAATTTGGTAGCAAAAGCTATCTACTGAACCTTTACGTATTTGGTATGTGTTCTTTCACAGAAGCATTTGCAAAACAGGAAGCAATGAAGTGCAGTCAGCCAATGGGGCGAATTTAAATATCTCCTAGCAATTGAGCTGTGAAGGAAAATGGTGTTCTGACAGATTTGCTTCAAATGTTTTTTTTCTGTACAAGAGGAAACATTCCTCCTGTCAAAGTCTGTTGTTTTCCTAGTAACAAAATACAAAGCATAAAAAAAGATCCCATCTCAGCAAAATAGCATATGTATATTTAATTAATTACAATGAAACTTTCAGAACAGAAAAACTTACTATTCCCATGGAGAATATGCATTTTTATTTAGAAAACATAGGCATTTGCTTTGGAAAATTTCTGTTCTGCATGAAGTTGTTAATCATTGGAAAAAGCCCTATAAATCTTATTCCCTACTGTAAAAAGATTAACTGGATGTGTGCATTTGTTGAGTCTGAGAACATCTGCAATTAGGTGCGATCCTTATTTAAAGGCTGCTACCTATTATCTGTACACAGTTTATGTTTTAGTTTCTAAAAAGGGCCCTCATGGAGCAACCAAATGCCTTGTAGTTTGCATTGACTAAGCTAGATCTAGTCTTTGGATTGAAGTGTAAAGAAATGGCAGGGCAGCAGGTTGCAGATTTTATCAGTGTTAGTTTTCAGATTGTCACTGAGCTGGGATGGGGTTTTCACACCCAGAATCAAAGATGGGCTATGACTTGTTTCCCGCAGTGCTTTTCTCATTTTCAGTCATGTACACTTTCTGTAACTCATAGCTCCTCGTACTCCACCTCCTAAAACGCCCTGAGAGTAAATGTAAGATATTTACTTTGTGGGATTGTGCTCAGCCGTTAATCTTACAGCCTGTACTCATGACCATTGTTTGCTAGAGTGATCTCACGCCACAGTGACACCTGCCTCTATGTAATGGTATCTTCAGCATGAGCCTATCCTCTGTTTTATTTCTTCAGGGAAGCAAATAGTTACCAACAATACATAAGAGTCTGGTACAGGGGCCAGCAGTCAGAGAATCCAGTTTAAGCTGATTACTTTGACTGATTATTATTTTAACACACGGATGTCAACATCTGACTGCATTCTGAACAAAGTCCACACCTGCCATCTCTCGTTTGGAAGCACAGCCTGCCAGTCTGGTAGCACGTCCTGCTACTGCCATCTGTCCCCCTGTCCTGTGCACCCAGGAGTGCTAGGCAGAGCTGGGTGCATGCTTTTCTATCAGTTGAAAGTAAGGGTGCAATGCTCTGACCTGTATGTCTGTCTGTACAGACATCTGTATATATAATACACACCTACATACATGTGAAAATGAAAACTAAATGTTTTTCTTTTGGCTTTGTTTAAGACATTTAAAATGCTAAGTGCAGGAGACCAAAGTGAAAGCAAACACTGAATTCAAGGCTGAACCTGTATCTTTGCTTTTACCTCAATGTTTTGTTTCTCTGAGTATTTTATAAGTGGACTGAAATAGTAGAACCAGTGCCTGTGGATCTAAGGAAGGGGTGGTTGACTTAGTGTGAAGACAAAATTACGCACATTAATCTACTGGGAAAAACAAGTTTGGCTTTAAGTTGGTAGATGCATCTTTTAAGAAACATTTGAAGCCTTTCTGAACATTTATTAAAAAAAAATATTATAGGAGAAACGAAAAGCTGAAGAAGCACTAAATGAGCTGAAGCGCCAGTATGATACTGAAGTTGGGGATCTTCAGGTGACTATAAAAAAACTTAAAAAGGTAAGTGGCTTGAACTCATGACTTGAAGTTTTAGTGTAAGAGATTCTGACCTTATGAAGGGCCTTCTCCAGGATGATGTGCAAAATGTAGCCTTCAAAGTTTACATGCCTAGGTAAATGGCAACTAAAAATAAGTTTTTTTAATGTTGTAGTTCTGTGTTGTTGTACACATTTTGCATAATCTATTGAAATACATAGTGAAGAGACCAGATAGCCAAATTCTCTTGCTAAATAATCCATCAAGATATTTTCACTGCAGTTAACTAGTTCTGTATGTGATACTTTAGAAACATCTAATATATTGCCTCTGATTGTAATTAATGGAACTAGAAACAGACTTGAAAAGTGGGCCCGAGTGAATCTAATGAGGTTCAACACAGCAAAATGCAAGGTTTTACACTTGGGCTGGAGGAATCCTACATATCTATAGACTGGGAGGAGCAGTCCTTGAGAGTCCTGGAGAGAAGGACCTGGGGGTCCTGATGGATGAAAAACTGAACATGAGTCATTAGTGTGCTCTTACAGCTCGGAAGACAAATGATATCTTGGGCTCCATCAGAAGAGGGGTGGCCAGCAGGGACAGGAAGGTGATTGTCCCTCTCTACTCTGCTCTTGTGAGGCCTCATCTAGAGTACTGTGTCCAAGTCTGGAGATACAATACAAGAAAGGCAGAGAGCTGTTGGAAAGAGTCCAAAGGAGAGCCACAAAGATGATCAGGGGACTGGAGCACCTCCCCTATGAAGACAGGCTGAGGGAGCTGGGCTTGTTCATCCTGGAGAAGAGAAGGCTGCAGCTGACCTCATTGCAGCCTTTCAATACCTAAAGGGAGCCTATAGACAAGAGGGAGTAAACTCTTTGAAAGGGATATCATCAGGACAAGGGAAAATGGTTTTATGTTGAAAGAGGGAAGATTTAGGTTGGATGTCAGGAAGACATTTACTATGAGTACCATGGTAAGGTGCCGGAACAGGCTGCCCAGAGAGGTTGTGGATGCCCCGTCTCTTGAGGTGTTCAAGACCACAATGGATGGGGCCCTGGGCTGTTCAGTATTAAATGTGGAAGTTGGCAGCCCTGTCTGTTGCGGGGGTGCTGGAGCTTGATGATCCTTGAGGTCCCTTCCAGCCCAGGCCATTCTGTGATTCTCTGGTAGATGAAATTGGCAATTTCATCTACCAAAAACATCATCAAAAATAAATGCAGTATATTGAACTAATATAGTGTTTTTGTCAGTGAGCACATTTCTTTCAGTTTTTATGGTTAAGTTTGAGCTCTAATTTCAAACAGAAATTACTATTGGAATTAGTTAATACTAGTCTAAATCTAATTTCTAAACCTAATCCCAACCTTATTAATTCAAAGCCCGATTGAAAGGTAAATTGACATCTTAGATATGAATAGAAATTTGACCAGAATTTTTGCAACCATTGAGGATTTATTCTTATTTTTTTCACATTGAATTGAACTTAGAAGAGCACTGATAGAAATGGAAATTTCTCACGAGAAACATGAAAGCTTTTAATAAATACACTGTACAGAATTGACAGTAGATGAACTAATATATACATATATATATATATATATATGTTAGTGTTAGTGGAGATACAGCTGTTACTGTCTTCTCAATTACTGGGTTTTGTGTTCCGTACACATTCAATACCTGTAGCAAATTCCAGAGTGCAAAGTAAAAATTAAGTATTTGTAATGCTTTAATGTAAAAAATTGTACAGAAGACCAGAAGTTTTTGGAATAATGCTCCCTACTCATAAAGCTGGGAATACTGTTGATTTTTAAATCTTTACTAGCTGTAACACATTCTTGGGGTTATTTGATATGATTTCAATTACATTTTATGTATTTTGAATGACAGTAATTAAGTATGTACGTTAATTGGGTGATATTATAATTCTTGTAGGTTGAGGAGCAATCCAAAAACATAAATAGCAGGGAAGATGTGATTGAACTGAAAAAGAGAATACATGATATGTTGTTGGTAAGAAGTGTTTATCATTAATACATTATTATTAAATATTATCATAAAAACATTAATTTAGCTTCAGTTTTATTCTTCTTGCAATACAGATTGTTTTTTTCATATTTAATATTATTTAATAAATAATTAAATTTAAATTAAATGCATAATTTAACAAGTAAGAAAAGAGAAAAACTTTTCTAAAGTTTTTCTAAAGTTATTGATACCTATACGACGATCTCTAACTTCAAAAAAAGAGTTCTATATAATGTTTATGCACATTCTAGGTATCACATTTAGAAACGGCTTAAAATGGTACAGTCCCATTTTTGTGGAACTGTGAAGTCCAAAAATCAAATTTCAGTGAATCTTGCCTACTGGTTCACTGAATTCTCTGATGTTTGATTTTCTTTTCCCATCTCTGCTGAGCTTTCCTAGTGTTTCATTTTTATGTGTTATGTTGGTTTTTATTTAAGCGTCACAATATAATATGCCAGCATTTTATGGAGGTGATTTTGACAGCTAATATTTAATATCTTTCTTTTATACAGGAAAACCAGAAACTTAAGAAAGACCTCTTAGAAGCACAAACAAATATCGCTTTTCTCCAGAGTGAGTTAGATAGCTTAAAAAGTGAATATGCAGATCAGACTTTAAACACAGAAAGGTAAATGCTTTTACTTCACTACCTTCACCAGGAAAAGAATCTTTTGTTTCATGTTGTTATAATGTATTAAGCCAGTAACTTATTCTCTAAATTTGCCATAGGCAGGTGAATATTTGACACTATATAAAGTCTGCCATGACTACTGTTCATTGTGTTGTCAAATATATGAAAGAGCTATGTCTGTACATAATGCAAACACTCAAAATTGTTCAAGGAAATCTAACGGGTATTTCAGTTAGGAGTACAAGTTTTTCCCTCCATTATTTTCAACCTGAAGAGTATCTCTACTAATATTAGCAAAAATAGTTTCAGAAGCCTTCCACATCCCTTTCAGCTAGTTCATCTAGAGCAAATAATTGCTGCTTCTAGACATTCAGGTTGATTTAGAAGAGTCTTTATGACAGTGTTACTAAACAGTTGTCTTCATATAACATAAAAAGTATTTCAAGAAGCAGTGCATCCTTTCATGTGATTATTTCACTGATCATAGAAATCATAGAACTGTTTGAGTTGCATAGGATCTTTAAAGGCTGTCTAGTCTAACTCCCCTGCACTAAACAGGGACACCTACAGCTAGATCACGTTGCTTAGGGCCCCATTCAGCCTGACCTTGAAAGTCTTCAGGGATGGGGCATTCACTACAATTCTGGGCGACCTGTTCCAGTGCTTTACCACCATTACCATAACAAACTTTTCTTACACCCATTCTAAATCTCCCCTCTTTTAGTGTGAAATCATTTCCCCTTGTCCTTTCACAACAGATCCTGTTAAAGAGTCTGTTCTCTTTCTTCTTATAGCCCCCTTTATACTGAAAGTCCACTTTTCAGGCTCTATCTCGGCTGAAACCATGACATCCTCTCAAATCAAGGCATGCTGTGACAAGGCTGAAGCAGCTGACTTTTAGCTTACTGAACTTTGGATGCTACCCCTCATCTTGTGGGCCCATGGGATGCCCAAGGCATATCTGTCCAGCCCAGCTCGAACCCAATAACTCCACCCTGCACCCCTCACCTTTATTTTTCATCAACAGTTTTTGTTGAGATGTATTGGCAGAGATCAATGAAATTAGAAAATGATTTTATTTTGTGTAAAAATGCTTTTACTGTATTCTAGAAAGCAGAGATCTATACACTGAAAAATTTAATTCAGAAATACTTTGAAAAAGTCTATTGTGTCTAACACAAAATAAATTGGAAAAAAAATCTTCTATGAAGTGTAACTTTATTTTTTATTTTATTTTATTTATTTATTTATTTATTTATTTATTTATTTATTTATTTATTTGTAGAGACCTAGAAATGATTCGGGAGTATACTGAAGACAGAGATAATCTGGAAAGACAAATTGAAATACTTCAGTAAGTTCTTAGCTGTTCCAATGTATTTTTAAGAAACATAACCTCTACATAGGCACAGGTAAACGTTTCTATAGCTCTTCAAAAGACTGAGATGAGATTTGGGAAAAATTATCAAGTACTAAAATGGCTTCAGTTCTCACGGAAGGTAGTTAACTGATCTGTATAATTTCATCTTCCATTTGCATTCTGTATACTTGAGACAGGTAGAATCATAGAATCATAGAAACACCAAGGTTGGAAAAGACCTCCGAGATCATCCAGTCCATCTACCCACCTGTCACCAATAGGCCTTGGATTAGTAGAAAATGGTGCTTGTCTCAGCTGTGCTGACACACCAGCATGACTACAGTGGAAAGTAGTGGCTTCCTTTCGTTATGGATGAAGCAGGAAATACAGCCCTTGGAATGACTTGGAAAAATATGGGCAAATTACTAGAAGTCATTTAGAATGCATATTCCCAATAAGAGATGAAAAATACATTGCTGCAATGGGGATGGATCATCAGCACAGACAAACCCACTGCTTGGGACAGGGCACCTGCTGAGGTCAGGTCTGTCCACACAAGGCCAGCTGCTGCTGGTTGCTGAGCCCCTTGCTGCCCAACTCTCCGATACCACGAAGCTAGGCTGTCTCCCATCTGAGTTTTGTGTTTCTCTCAGATGTTTTTATTTAAGCTTCTCATTTCTTCAAAGAAAAAAAAGATGTATGAGATTCCACTTCTACAAATACATTTAGAAGGGTGAATTCATTTGGAATGGTATTAGTTGCCTTTCTGATTTTTCCTTTTAGCCTAACATAGTTGTGCACCAGGCAACTACTGTACACTCCAATTTTTGGTAGCCTATCCATGTTCTGTTCATGCCTTCTAAAAACATATCTATTTTTTTCTCACTTCTAGTTACTGAAAGACTTAGGAAGACTTTATGGCACATTTTTTACGTTCAGTCATTTGTTTAAACAAAATTTCTTATCCCACATTAACTGTTACCATTCATCTACAGCAGAATAAAACATTTTCTTTTAAAATGCATATTTTTTTTCAAATTTTATTTGCTTAATTTGTGTAGTTTTTAAGTTTAATTTGTTATACTTTTATAAGTTAAACTATATTTCCTTGTTAGATCAGCTAATAGAAAACTACATGACAGCAATGATGGTTTAAGAACTGCACTTGAAAACAGTTTCAGCAAGTTCAACAGATCATTGGTATGTAATTATAATTTTGCTGTGTGTTATGAGTAGCTGTACTCAGCAAACTGAGCTACATTCAGTGATCTTTCTGTGGGAGTACATTTGTGTGGTTGGATTTCAGTAGATTTTAAGGTGCAACAACAAAGCTTTTTGTCCAGCAAAGTTTTAGGTGCTTTAGAAATACTGAATTTGTAACCAAATGTATCTGATGTGATGAACAGGTTAGCAGTTTCTTTCACAGCAAAGGAAATGTGTCTGAATTGTCTACATGGGAGCTCTTTAGCACTGAAAACATACATTTCTAGAAAACTAACTTCTTTGTAATTGATCTGAATCCAACTTCTGTCCAGGCAAGTCAGTGGGATAACAACTAACAGAAACTGTTGATAGTGGGGATCTCACCTCAGACCTTTTGTGCTTTTTTGGATTTTTTGGGGCATTTTTGGAACTTTTATAGTATTAGAAAGCCTTCTAAACTTTAAAACTATTAATTGGGCAAACTCCTGAATCACTGGAAGAGCAAATAACTGTTGAAAAATAATTTAGACAGAATAATGGTTCTACAGTAACAGTACTGGACAGAAAGATTGAAGATAGAATTTTCTTCTGACATGCCCCAGAACATACACAAGGAAAGCAAATTCTATCTCATCTAGTGACATTCCTTTTTCACTCTAGTAGACAACACATAATCAATGTAATAATCCTTTTGGAAATTCCTTTTTTTTTTTTTTGGATGGTTGAATGAGGCCAGCAAGTCCAGCGTCTAGCATTAAGGCAACAATGGAACCTAAGTGGTGCATGTAGTAGCCTTTGGACATCTAGTCCTGTTTAAAGAATGAAGCTTATTTAAAAATAAGTGGATATACAGGAAAATGTACAGTAGTCATTTTGTCGATAAACACTTTAATCATGGCGAATTTGATGTTTATATTATGTTCATAAAACTTGTTATGCACTTATTATTTATTTATTGCAGCGGTTAGCAAATACCTCACCAGGAAGTACTATTTCTAGAAGCAGTCCCAAATGTAGTGGTGGGCAGTCTCCTCTGAACCCGCGTTATGACAGGTAAGCCAGATTTGCTTCTACTAAATTTAAAAAGACTAGGTCATCACAAATGTCTTAGAAGATCAAATACTGTTAAACAAAAGAGAAAATAATTCTTCCTGATTTAGAAGAAATATGTAGCAATAGCACAAGATCCATAGTATGGTGAATTCAACAGCAATGTTTTCAATGACATCAGCAAGTTCAGGAAAATTTTATTTAGTGGTAATGGTGAGTGGTGAATGGAGAATTCAGACAACCTCTTGATGTTTTTAGTTTAAGTCTAAATGTCCTCTCTTTCCTCTGTTTCATACGTAACAAATATTTTTACTGGTCAGAGCACCTTTGGGTTCACACCTACTGAATGAAAATCCTTGAATCATAGAATCATAGAATTGCTCAGGTTGGAAAAGACCTTCAAGATCATCAAGTCTAACCGCAGCCTAACCAAACTACCCTACATCTCACAAATCATCTAACTAAATCATGTTCCTGAGCACCATAGCCAGAAAATTTTAAAACACATCCAAGGCTGGTGACTCAACCATCTCTCTGGGGAGCCTGTTCCAGTGCTTAACAACCCTTTGTGTAAAGAAGTTCTTCCTGATATCCAACCTAAACCTTCCCTTGTGCAACATGAGGCCTTTTCCCTTTGTCCTGTCACCTGTCACCAGTGGGAGGAGACCAACCCTGCTCTCACTGCAATCACCATTCAGGTATTTGAAGAAAGCAATAGAGTCTCCCCTCAGCCTCCTTTTCCCCAGACTAAATAGCCCCAGTTTCTTCAGTCGCTCCTTGCAGGGTGCTTTCTCCAAGTGCTTCACCAGCTTTGTTGCCATTCTTTGATGAGATCATATTCAGGTCATTGTAGAGGCTCTCACTGATACCACAGAGCTCTGGATTCAACTTCGAGTGCTTTAGATCATGCTATTTTGTGAAATTTTTATTTCATTTTTGTTATTTGAAATAACTGGAAATGCCATTAAGAATTTTTGTCCATATTCAATCCATAAATTCTCTTACCTTATTCTTTTTGTGTTACTTCCAACCCTACATTGATAGTAGCCTGTATTTTATGTTTTTCCAATGAGACAAAAATCTTTAGTAGGGATTAAGTTGGCTTCTGCTTTGCAGTAATAATATCCACATTTGTTCAGAAGTGCTATTCTACTATCTCTGTGTGTTTGCAGGCTATAAAATTTTGCTTGTAACAAATTGATCCCTTCTGTTAAATGCGGATAATACCTGTTTCCCTCTGTTGAGAAATTTTGAGAGATGCAGTCATATCAAAGTTGTATATTAGATTGAATAATTTTCTAAAGTTGAGGAAAAATTAACTAAAATCTCTCTGGATGTTTAGAATATACAATCACAGAATATCCCAAGTTGGAAGGGATCCAGAATAATCAATTCCAACCCCAGGCTCCACAGAGGACTATTCAAACACCAATAATCTTTCACATGTGACAGCTCTGGGCCATGCCCACTACCCTGGGCAGGCTGTTCCATGCCCGCTTCCGTTCCGCAGAACTTGTTCCTAACCCCCAGCTGCCCTCCCCTCACGCATCTCCATCGGCTCCATCGGCTCCATCGGCAGAGCTCAGCGCTGCCCCTCCGCTCCCTGTGAGGAGCTTCAGCTGCCATCAGGCCTCCCCTCAGCTCCTCTGCTCTGGGCTGAGCGCACCCAGAGACCTCAGCTGTTCAGAATCATGGAATCACAGAACTGTAGGGGTGAAAAGGGGCCTCTGGTGATCATCCAGTCCAAATGATATGATGCTAACTTAAACCAATATGAAATAGGAATTTCCTCCCTTCCTCGGCAACCAAAGTACACAGCTCCTCACACGCTGTGCCATCAGACTCTTCTGCATTTCTGTGTCCCTCCTTTGGACCCTCTCTAATAGCATCTTGTGTTGTGGCACCCAAAACTGCATCCAGCTTGTGAGGCTACACAGCACAGAGCAGAATGGGGCAACCACTTTCCTCACCCGGCGCTTTTGGTTCTGATGTGCAGATCTGGCTATGAGGGCTCACTGTTGGCTCACATTCAAGTTGCAACCAACCAGAACACAATAATTCCTTTTTTTCAGTGCTGTTCTCCACCCCCTCACTCCACAGTCTGCACATAGAGCCAGAGCTGCCCCATTCTAGATGCCCAACACTTGCTCTTTCTCATGCCGAGAATCACCACCCTCAAATTTGTCCAGATCTTCCTGCAGGGCCTTTCTACCCCCAAGGAAGTCAGCGCTCCTACCAGCTTAGCACCATCCACAAATTTACTTATTACAACTTCCATATTTTTATTGGAATCAACAGTGAAAACATTAAAGAGAAATGGCCTTAAAATGGAGCCCTTCATAATCCCATTGGTGACAAGCAGGGCAACTCTCAGGCCATAGCCTCTCCTCACCCAATACAGCCAAGTTCTGGTTGTCATGGGACAGATGCCATTGCCATGGCCTGCCAATCGCTATAAATACAGGGACCCTGACAACAGAACACCACTAGCTGAAAAACTTGTGGTGAGGAAGCACAGGCTTGAGATTAGGAGCTCCTTAGATAGACCCTTCCCTCCCACTGTGGGAACTTTGTCTTCTAGAGAGCAGCAGCGAGCCTAAGCCAATGGAAGTAGACCCACCAGAAAGTGCTGTTAAGCCCATAGAGGTGGACCTACCTCCGGAGGATGAACTGATAGATCCAGCTCCATAAGGCCCGGGCAAGCATTATGCTTGTCTGAAGATGTCGCTATATCCATTGGCAGCGCAGCAGGCGTTCTCGATTTCCATCTCGATACTGAAGAGTCACCATTCACCAGAGAGTCCCTGGGCCCCTGCTGCTCTCTAGAACTCCTTCTTCCCTACCCCCATCCTCATTCTTCCTCAAGACCTCTCACTTAGTTTAGTAGTGTCCTTCCAGGCTACTTTAGAAGAGAGTTTATGTGGTAGGAATAAAACTTAGTGGCTATGATTAGGCATGTTATTAGAAATGATTTAGTAGTGTCAAAAGACAAAAAGAGATGCGTCTCAAAATCTGCTAGTTTTCAATAGATTGTTACCTGATAGCAGATTATCATTTTGAAATATTGATTTGTATTCAAACATCTTATAAGTGATTTACATTAGTAAGTACCTTTTTTCTTCTTTAGCTGTGCAATGCACCTAGATCTAACTTGCTTGAAGTGCATATGAAGATCCTAGTAATGAATCCCTGCTTCAGGGAGGCTGAAAATTCAATAATAAAGACTTTTATTTCAGTGAATGCCTAACAAGCTTATAGCATGCACCCTTCATTTGTATTTCACTGATTTGCTATAGGCTAGCAGGTAGGTGAATATAAAGAGCATGAATACTGTGATATTTCACAACAAAGATAGCATTTGTTCCTTTCATTATTCATTAGCCTGCAAATATGAAAATTAGACAGTTCAGCATGTTATTGCATGGTACAATGAAGTCCCTAAAAACCATATGTTTTGGCTTTTCTGTGGTGTGCACTGGAAGGACCCAGCCTCTCTGGCAGCAATCTTTATAGACTATATTGATATTGTCTATTATAGCAGTGAGGTACTTTTCATCTGTTCCCATAGGACAGAGCGAAACTGATTCTTTTTGGCATATAAATTAACAAACATTATTACAGAGATTTATGCATTAAGTTTGTAATCTGAGTATCAAGAACTGTGTTTAAAAAAAAAAAATTATAAATGCAAAATAAGGTAGTACCATATGTGTTAAATGTTATAGTTAGCATTTGTAGGTGTTCAGCATTCTAGAATGGTGTAGATTTTGTTGGAAAACAAAACAAAACAAAACAAAACAAAACAAAAACAAGCAAAACCAAAACAATTGTGAAAGAAAATTTATTTGTTCTGTTGTTTTTATTTTGCAATGCTTGCTTTGTAGGTCATCTCCATCTTGTGTGGATGAAGATTATGATTCTTTAGCCCTTTGTGACCCAATGCAAAGAATAAACTGTGAAGTTGAAGTTGACAGCTTACCTGAGAGCTGTTTTGACAGTGGTTTGTCCACCCTGAGAGATTCAAACGAGTATGATTCAGAGGTGGAATACAGGCATCAAAGAATTTCTCAAAGACCACAGTGTGTGCAAGAAAACTATGGCGGTGATGCTTCTGATACAGATGTAAGTATTAACTGCCTCACTAGGAAGCAGCTTGGAGGCAAGAATGAGATGGATATTTGCCGATTGACCATATAGAACTGAGTATGTGAGTTATAAGTGTTTTTTTTTTGTTTGTTTAATAAGCTTTGAAATTATTGCCTTTTTTTCATCAAGAGTGGCCTTGAACACCTCCAGGGTAGGGTCATCCAGAACTTTTTTGGGCAGGCTGTTCCAGTGCTTCACACCTTTTCTCCAAGTGAAGGATTTCTTCTAACATCTAACCTAAACTTCCCCTTTTTCAGGTTAAATTCCTTCCCCTTGTCCTATCACTATATACCTGTGTGAAAGGCTGATCCCCCTCCTGTTTCTAAGCTTCTTTCAAGAACTGAGCAATCTCAGTGAGATCTTCCTGGAGTCTTGTCCAAGTGAAACAATCCTGGTTCCCTCAACCTTTCATAGCAGAGGCGCACCAGTCCTCTAATTATCTTTGTGGACTTCCTCTTGACCCTCTCCAACAGCTCCACATCCTTCCTGTGCTGGGGACCCCAGGCACAGTGTTCCAGATGGGGCCTCACAAGGGCAGAACAGAGATAGATAATCACCTCCCTCTCCCTGCTGGCCACCCTTCTTTTGATGCAGCTCAGGATACCATTGGCCTCCCAGGCTGCAAGTGCACCCTGCTTGCACATTTAAAATTTTTCATCTACCAGAACCCTGAAGTCCTTCTTGGCAGGGCTGCTATCAAGGAGTTCATCTCCCAGTCTGTACTTGTATCTAAGATTGCCCCAATTCTTGCACTTGGCTTTATTGAACATCATTCAATTCTTGTGATCCCACTCTTCAAGCCTATCTACATTCCTCTGAATGGCATCCCTGTCTTCTGTTGTATTTGCTGCACCACTCAGTGTCATCAGCAAAATTACTGAGGATACACAATCTCACGGTCTAAGTCATTGATAAAAATCTTGAAAAGCACTGGTCCCAAGACAGAACCCTGAGGGGTGCTGCTTGTGACTGGTTTTCCAACTGGATATAGAGAAATTGATAACAACTCTGCCTACAAGCATCCAGCCAATTCTTTATCCGCTTAGTAGTCCACCCTTCAAATCCATCTCTCTCCAATCTAAAGACACGACTTCATGTAAGACTGTGTCAAAGGTCTTGCATAAGTTCAGGCAGTCTACATCAGTTGCCTTTCCTTTGTCCACCAATGCCATCACTCCATAGTAGAAGGCCAGAGAAGTTTGTGGAACCAAGAAGTTCATATTCAGAATTTGCTAGTGTCTTCACGGTGCAAAAAGGAACATGTAGGAGAATACTGAAATGCATCCTCTATATGAGTTGTCCTTTGAACTTGCTGTTGAAGTAGTTATTAGTGTTATTTATTCCGTTTAGAGAGTATGTGACTTAAGACAGCTGTTTAAATTCTCACAAGGAAGAAGAGAAAAATCAAAGTTTCAGCCGGAATTGCACAGTTGAATTAGGTTTGTTATTTAATCCAAACTGCTAAAAAAAAGGTTTCAATCAGTTTTAGCTGTATCATTGCAAGCAGAAAGCGTATTTTTGCACTGAACTTAACATGCTGACTTATACTTTCAGGTTCCTGAGATCAGGGATGAAGAAGCGTACAGTCCTGATAACAGCAGTACAATATTAGACTGGAAATCCTCAAGACCAGTAAGTCGAAGCAGCTCAGTTGCTTCAACAAGGAAATACATATCTGCTCTGACTCCTCAGGTAACCAGTTCTCTAGGAAAAAAAAACAAAACAACAAAACAAAAAAAACCAAGCAAACAAAAAAAACTGTATTTTAATCAGTTTTATATGAGACTAATCAGGTGTTTTTTTTTTTTTTTTTCTTTTCCTTTTTTTTTTTTTTTTTTTTTTTTCAGTCAGATGCAACAGAATGTACTCCAAAATATCCAAGTTCAGAGAAGGCTTACAAGATTGTTCTTGCTGGAGATGCAGCAGTGGGAAAATCTAGTTTCCTTATGAGACTTTGCAAGAATGAATTTAGAGGCAATACCAGTGCAACCCTTGGTACTGTTGTTCTTCTTAAATACTAAATTGAATATTACTATTGCACAATATTCTTTGATCTTCTATTGTTCTTTATCTCCATTTCTTCAAAATGTCATTGAAGCTGGAGGGATTTCTGACTGGCTTATTGTGTATATTTTTCTAGCTGCCAGATGACAAACTTGACTTACTGTTTCCAAAGACTGAATTCTGCTTTCTAATCTAGTCATAGTTGTGTATTTGTTTTACTGACTCAAACTTAGGATTTTTGTTATATTTTTGTTATGATTTATTTTTCCCTTTGTTGGGATTTGAAATAAAGTCTGTCTTATAAAATATTTTCACTTACAGGAGAATTTTGCAAAATGAAGCACAGATGGAACTTGTTTGTTGATCATAATGCTAAATTTGTATCAATGTTTCTGGGAAAATATCTGGTTCTAATATTCCTTTAGATGTTTTTCTAAAGACAAATTAAGTATGTATTTCTATATTCAGGGATTATTGCACTCCAGCGCTATATGAGTGGATCTGTCGATCTAGTACAAGCCATGTAGTTTGAGATAGCTGCTATATGCTCTTATATGCAGCATAACTTTCTGTGGATTTTTTAAGGTTGTTGGTGTTTTTTCTCAGACTATATAAATTATGCTTTTCAGGTGTTGATTTTCAAATGAAAAGGTTAATTGTTGATGGAGAACCTACAGTGCTACAATTATGGGACACAGCTGGGCAGGAGAGGTTGGTGACTGACTGCAACTTAAGTCATTTCAGTGTTTCTGTTTTTTTCTAAGTTAAATTTGGATTTTTTTCATCTAGATTTTTATCTTGTTCCTATGTTTGTTCTTACAGATCTGCCTGTCTGATGGTTTATATTTGAGATTACTAAGTATGCAACTAAAGTTCTTCAATTTTCTACGTAGAATTTTCACGAAATCTTATATCACTTACTTGTAGAGCCATTACTTTATTGACATCTAGGGCTCATTACAAGTTTAATCTAAGATTTTGGAAGTCATAGAATCATAGAATCACCAAGGTTAGAAAAGACCTCTCTGATCATCGAGTCCAACTGTCTACATATCACCAATATTTTCCACTAAACCATGTCCCTCAGTGCAACATCTAAATATTTCTTGGAAACCTCCTGGATCAGTGACTCCACCACCTCCTGGGCAGCCCTGGGAGTGCCTGACCACTCTCAGAGAAGAAGTACTTCTTAATATCCCACCTGAACTACCTCTGGTGTAACTTGAGTCCATTCCCTCTAGTGCTGTTGCTAGTTACATGGGAGAAGAGGCCAACTCCCACCTCACTACAACCTCCCTTCAGGTAGTTGTAGAGGGCAATAAGATCACCCCTGAGTCTCCTCTTCTGCAGATGAGATAATCCCATCTCCTCGAGCTGCTTCACGTCAGGCTTGTGCTCCAGACTCTTCTCTGGTGTCACTGCCCTTTGAACATGCTCCAGGGTCTCAGTGTCTTTCCTGTAGTGAGAGGCCCAAAACTGAACGCAGTACTTGAAGTGTGACCTCAGCAGTGCTGAGTTCAGAGGGATGCTCTTTCTGATAGAAGCCAGGATGCCATTGGCCTTCTTGGCCACTTAGACACACTGCTGGCTCACGTTCAGCTGAGCATCAACCAATACCCCTAGGTCCATTTCCTCTACACTGTCTTCCAGCCACTCTTCCCCAAGCCTGTAGCATTGCTTGGGGTTGTTGTGGCTGAAGTGCAGGACCTGCACTTGATCTTGTTGAGCTTTATTTCGCTGACCTCAGCCCAGCAATCCAACCTGTTCAGATCCCTCATTAGGGCCTTACTGCCTGAGGCAGATCAATACTTTCTGCTGACTTGATGTCATCTGCAAACTTTCTGAGGGTGCACTCAGTGCCCTCACCCAGGTCATCAGTAAGATACCAAACAGGACAAATCCACGTCATTTTTATCTGTTCAGTGGCAAAGCTCTGTACTGGTCTGTGTATATTTACTTTTACCTAAAAGAGTGCTTATGAGACATAGGAAGTTGGAGACACATTTATTCTCCTCCCACGTAATAAATTTGTGAAGAATATTTTAATGTGTAATGTAATTACCTAGTTGTTGTACAGTTGCTAAGTAGACTCTCCTATGTTAAAAGATGATTATAACTGTTGAATTAATTCCTGGAGTTAATTCCTGGAAGTTTACTGCTTCATATTTTTTTCAAATGTAGCAGAGTAATCCACTCTGCTACACTCTGCAGTGTAACTCCTTAGCCTTACACAAATCTTTCTTTTCCCTTGAAAGATTCCGAAGTATTGCTAAATCGTACTTCAGAAGAGCAGATGGTGTCTTACTCTTATATGATGTAACATGTGAAAAAAGCTTTCTTAATGTGCGAGAATGGGTTGATATGATTGGGGTAAGTATCTTAAATATCTGCAACTTTAAAACTATGTTTCATTACTCTAATGTCTGACTGTCTGAAAAAAGAAGGTATGGAAATCTTATTCTTTGCTTTAGAATTCCAGAGACCTTTTAGATTGTTTTGTTTAATAGGTAAAAGTTGTGTAACTCAGGAATTAGCCAAACTGCAGTCTCCTGTGTAAGTGCAAACTAAATGGAAATTCTAATTTATTAAAGTATATTCTGATATGCTTAGTGTAAAATGAAAGCAGTTTTAATATGAAAGATCATCACTGTTCCCATTCACTTCCTTTTGGAAGAAACATGAGAGCCCATTTCAGATACCTTCCTGTGGATGGCTTGACTATTCCTTGGAGCTCCTGCATTTTAAATCAGTATATTAAATTCTTTAAACTAGCTATTCTCCAGCTGAAATTTTCAGTATTTCTATCTGCTACTACTTGCTTATTTTAATACAAATTTGTATTTGATGAAAAGAATTTTTCTATTGTGCCACAGTTGTTTAATTGGAGGGAAAATGTAAGCAAAATTCCTCTTCTTAAGGCATTTTTTTTTTTTTTTAATAGTAAAATAGAAGTTGATCTCTCTTCCCACAATAGTTTTATCATAAAGCATTTAGATATGATAACTATTTCTGCTAGAACATTAAATTCATGGTTGTGTAACAGAGTTTATGAGTATGGATGCATATCTCTGCAGGCTGATGTTTAAACTGGCTTCTTGAAGTATGTACTCTCTCTGAACAGTTATGTAACATAAAATGATGTGTTTTTTGGTAGCACATAGGAATTTTTGTGGGAAGGAAGTCACTATGACATGATGCTAGCTAACTTTTTTTATTCTGAGAATTTTAGCAATAAGGAAAAGAAATTTCTTTACAGGATGCAACTCATGAGAATATTCCAATTATGATGGTAGGAAACAAAGCAGATCTTCGCCAAGCAGTTACAGAACAAGGGCAAAAATGTGTACCTATAAGCTATGGAGAAAAGCTGGCTATGGTAAGAACAATGACTATCTTTTCAGTATAAAATGGTTTTTATAACTTAATCTTGGAACTCTGTGAATAACTTGTAAACAAAAGTCGTTTACTGGTCACTTGTTCAGATCTAGTTATTATGATTCATGAACAATTTTCATGAAAGCTTCTTTTCTTCTGATGGTGCTTGCTGAGCTAAATTTTGCCTCAGTGCAGCTAAGCTGAACTTTTTTATTTTCTGGGATATTCTTCTCAGCCTTCATGTTTCTAAGGTGAATGGACCAGGAGACAAAGTTTTTTAACCTCCAAATAGAATTTTGCCACTGAAATGAAGCACGTTAGTAGGCAGATGAGAATCTTAACCTCGCTTAGAATCATATAATATATTGAGTTCTAAGGACCCACAAGGATTATCAAATCCATCTCCTGCCTCCACATCTAATCATCCAAAATTCCAACTGTATTTCTGAGAGCATTGTCCAAATTTTTCTAGAATTCTGGGAGGATTGGTGCCATGACCACTGTAAATGGGAATCTTTTCCAATTGCTGTGGTTTCATCCAGATGGACAGCTGAATTCACAACTACTCTTGAAGGAAGTGGGAAGGAGTAAATATGATGGAAAAAGAAGGCTTATGTCTTGAGATAAGGATAATTTAACTAAAGGGAAAATAAGGAAAAAAAATCAACCATGCAAAAGTCATGCAGAAGCAGAGACCGAGAGTGAGCACACTTCTTCTGTATTTCCCATTAGTAAGCAGTTTCTGACCATGTCTTGGGAAGCAGGGCCTCCATATGAATAGCAGTTTTTTAGGAGGACTGATTTTTTTCTTAAGAAGAAGTCCCCTCTGACCTACCCTTCTTTGCCCCCCTTTTCCTCATTTAATTGCTGAGGATGACATATGGTATGGTATGACATATTCTTCTACTTTTTTTGGATCAGCTGTCCTCAACTTAATGGTTTTGCTTGGAGTAATTTGGAGATAGTCTTAATGCTGTGCCAGTGTTGTTCAGCAATAATAAAACATTGGTGTGATATCAACACTCTTCTTGCTACAAATGTAGAGCACAATGCAGTGTGGGCTGCTGTGCGGAAGGTTAACTCCATCTCATCCAGACCAAATACACCAATATGAACTTCATGCGATGTAGTTCCATGCCATTCCCTTGGATTCTGTCTGTGTCACACAGAGCAGAGCTCAATGCTTCCTCTCCTCTCCCTGTGAAGAGCTGCAGCTACGTTCAGGCCTCCCCTCAGCCTGCCCTGTTCTGGGCTGAACACACATGCAAGGACCTCAGCCACTTCAAATAGTTCTTCTCTAGACTCTTCGCCATCTTGCTGTTCTTCAAAATTGCTTGTACAATTTATTGTAGGACAAGTAGCATGGCTGATAATTATGGCTGATAATTACGGAATCATGTTTCTGGTTAAGCTGTAGGTTGAGCTAGAATACTGGAATGATGCAGATTATGAGTGGGTAACGGTGCTGAATTCAGTAACCTGTCCTAGCAACTCTTTCTATTTTAGAGTCTTCTGGACAAAAAGATTGAATTCAGACATTGAGCTTATTATATGTTTTTAACTCAGTTTGCTAATTCAGAATATACTAAATATAAAAGAATTTACTAGTTATGTACTAATATAACTAAATATTGCTGTTACAGCAAAAATTGCATTTAAAAAGCAATTTGTTTCTTCTGTACTGAGGTGAATATATTGGAGAATGAGGAATACCAAAGGAAATCTTGTTCATTTAAATATAAATATCCAAATCAGATCGATTTCAGATGAGTTGGCTTAACATCTTATTTTTCTCTCACAGACTTACAATGCTCTATTCTGTGAAACAAGTGCTAAAGATGGATCTAATATTGTAGAAGCAGTTCTTCATCTTGCTCGGTAAGTAGTAATGTTTCTGTTTTCAATATATTTTATAAAATAGACATTATATATAAATTTACATATAAAGACATGCATGTACAAATTTAAAATTGTCCCAACATCAAGTTCAACAAATTAAATTAGAGAAGGAATGCCATGTTGATTCTATAGAGACGTGCAAAGCAGGTTTTATTCTCAGTGTAGTCAATGGTTTTGCTTACAAATGTTACATAGTTGTCTTATTTATCGATATTTGATTTAGAACTTAGTTATGGATCTAACAGTTTTAAAACTTGGTGAATGAATAATACGTTTAATGGTAGATGGATTTACTTTCTTAATTCTTTCAAATACATAGATCAATTTCTAATACTTATAATTATGCATGTAAGTAACTCTTAATTCTATCATATCTATTAACACGTGTTCAGTTTTATTCCTGATCATTCTAATCTCACATATTTTCTTGATGTCACTTTCTCTAAATTATTTAAAAGACAGAACTCTGCATTACATCCATTTAGCAATGTGGTATTTCTGTGAAGAATGTGAATCAAACATTACACTTTTACAACTTTTCCAAACTGTTCTGTGCTACAGTGTTTTGAAAGGCTGGCAGTAAGAAATCCTCAAGCTCAGATTTCTCAGTTTTAGTCATCGAAATCAAGGCTACAATTTTGACTATATTCATTTTGTTTTTTGACTTACTCATGCTCATGCTTTACTTACTCATGTGCTCATGCTTACTCATCAAACATTATGGCATTTGGTCAGTATTTATTTATTCAGTGTTAAAACATGGCCTGAATAAAAGTACTGGCTTTTTGGAGAGCATAATTGCTTCTTCACATTTGGTCTTCAAGAACACATGTATTTCAAGAAAACAACTCAACTGGAGATGCTGCATGAGCACAGGTGTTTTGTTTTTCTGTTAATGTCAAGATTAATTGCTGATTTAAATGACTAATTTCCAGGAACCTGTGACTTAATAAATTAGAGAGCATACTTAACAGTTACATAATTTTAATCACAGTTGGAAAATTCTCTCTAATATTTAAACATGATATATTTGTTTAACTGCCTCAAGGATAAAAATGTTTTGGCAGTTGCAGCATTTCTTTTCAGAACCTCCAAATTTTTTTTTCTTTGGTAGGTTCATAGTTCCTTAAATGCTCTGGAGATCACCTAGACTCAGTCTGGAATGGTTGGCTGCAATTTCTTGAATTTAGTAATACTTATACTTTGAAAGAAACATTTCATTTTGAAGTAAAAAAAAATTCTTAAAAAACATATCATTAGAGCAGATAGTCCTCCAGACTAACCTGTTACTTCTTTGTAGGATTCCTTTCTCCTATTATTTGTTTTGTTGAATAATATGATGCTCTGAATTTAAAATTCTCCCACCTTCATGAATTTATTCTACTGATACAAGGAGAACTTAAATGTATGTATATGTACATATATATATAATGCATATACATATACATGTTAGCAAGAAATTCTAGAACTTGCTTTTGAGTTTCTAGGAGGACTCATCACAGTGGCCCTGTAAAGATACATAATTTCTCATACTTACACAACTTTTAAGTCTGTGTACAAGATATTCAATTTGTGCTTTTCCTCTGAGGATGAATTCATACTTGAAATTGCAGTTGTTTAGTTTTTTTCTTCTTTTTTTTTTTATTTTCAGCTTTGAATGTAACCTTTTATAGTAATATACTGAAGCAAAAACATTAAATTAAAATGAGCAATAGAAAATAAAAGGGAAAAAAGAACATTGTGGAGTTCTTACATATCAGAAACCATATGTACAGTGATTTGTATGGAAATATTGATTCAATTTCCTGAATGAAATCTTAGAAGACATGTTGATTCTGTGGACTAAAAATTGCAATAATATTTTCCTGGGCATTAGGTGATGTTGAATTGTGTAAGATATACTGGAAGAAACAAAATAGTAAACTTGGGCTTGAATAAGAATACATTAATTAACTGCATTTTTATTGTGTGGCTGTTTTTTTTCTCTTTTTTTCACAGTGAAGTGAGAAAACGAAGTGATAATCAAGATGATACAAGGTCGGTAACTAACCTGGCTGGGACGCCTGTCAAAAAATCAGCACTTATGAAAAATTGCTGCAATGTTTAAGTCACAGACACTTTACCTGGCATAAGAAATTTGTATATTTAAAAAAAAAAAAAAAAAAAAAGAAAAGAAAAGAAAAGAAAAGAAAAATGAAGGATTTCTATTATGTCTTCTTTTTACTATGTTTTTATACATTTGTGTATTTAGGAGATGGACATCATGGAAAAAATCCAGACTTTCTACTAATTCATCTTTATATACTTGCTTTGACCCTTAGTCTCTGTTTTCACTCTTCTTAAGCAACAAAATTCGATGAAGCGAGCTCAGAATCAATTCTACAGTAGTCAGTGCATGTAACACTGTAATATATTTTATCTCCTTTACCTGGTATCTTTTTGGGTTTCATTTTGGGCTCCATTTCTTACAGAATATGGTAGGACAGTATCATGTATCGCTCATAGGAACAGAAAAAAAGTTCTGCCAAGAATGTGAATTAATATAATTTTTTTGCTCATATTTGTGTACCCAGTTTTTTGAAGGTCTTGACTTACACATTCATGAAAAATTTCCCAAGAAAACCCAAAGCCATTAAAGTATCACCCACTTAAAAGTAAATCAAGTTGTGGACAAAAAGTGGAATGGTTTATTAGAAGACAGTGGCAGATACGTAGGCTACTGGTGTAATTTTATCGCAGTAAGTTAGGATTTATTTAAATTGAAGAGTTGAGATTTGATTGGGAACTAAAAAGTAGACTTTATTTCTAGTCCTACACAGCTCAATAGCAAAAGGAACATTTGCATGGACCATTACAGTTCCAAATTCTAAAGAGACCTGTAATACCTGTGATAAGCAGGATGAGATGAAATGATGTTTCAGTACCCTTCTGTTTGTTTAAACTAGATCATTGACAGTGTAATAGAGAGATTTGGATTGTAATTTTCCTGTGTTTTTCAAAAGCTTTTTATTAGACATTAGTTGAGTGATTGTAATGGTACAGAAGAGTCTGTTCTAATGTAAATTCTTTATGCATTTTTCAAGTTTTAGGTGAAAGAATTATTGCACACACACAAACATCTGTATGAACCGTTCATTGAAAGGAACTGCTGGAGTGAATGGCAGCCAACTATGATAATGAGAATATTGTTGCCTGACTGTAAGAAATTTCCAAGATACGCAGCAGTAAATGGTATTTTTAAGTGCAGGTGTTTCTAAGATCTGAGTTATTATTGCTTGTCTTAGTTCCCAAAATTAATGTAGTAGAAATTGTAGATATTTCTGTCATCATCAGTCACAGAATTGTAGACTCGTGGAATGGCTTGGATTGAAGGGGACCTTCTGCCCTAAGCAGGGTTGCCACCCACACCAGATCAGGCTTCTCAGGGTCCCATCCAACCTGGTCTTGGATACTTCCAGGCGTGGGGCATCCAGACCTACTCAGGGCAATGTGTTCCAATGTCTCACCACTCTCTTAGTAAAACATTTCCCCCTAACAATGAATTTGAATCTCCCTTTATTTATTTTAAAAATAAACCACTATGTAAAAATACAAATCCGTTTCCCCTTTTTGATACCATCTGCTGCTCCCAAGAACAATTTGGCTGTGGTAACTATCAGTAGCTGAATAGATCATATAATTTCAGTCACTGTAGGCTACTGAAAGATCACTGTCTACCTTCTTATCTTCAGCAGCGTAATTCATTGCAGAGCGCCCCTGACAAATGTGGCTTTCAGATATTTGACGTTATCAGTGTGTGTGTGTGTGCAGTAATTCCTTTCACAGCCAAGGTTCTTTTCATACAGAATGGTGTGTGAAGGTTTGATACCCTTTGGTATCAACCAAGGTTGAAGGGCGTGAGTTCAGAGACTTACTTTTTCTCTGTCCTGGATTGGGCCCTAGGTATTTTGGATACTTTTTCTCATTTATTTTAATGAGCAAAATATATCTTGTGTTCTTTGGCTAAGCTATGTAAAATGAATCACTTTGTAAGCTACGTAATTTTAATGTGTGTCGTACAAAGCAACAGTGTTTTATTTTTAAATAAGATTCAGGGTTGGAAACTGATAACAAAGTTTTACCTTGGAGTAGTTTTATGATCAATGTACAATTGATTACTGGAAAAAGCACTACTGAATGGGGATATAGCTATAGCTCAGTTTGAACTGTTTTTGGAAACTCTGTGATGATCAGCTCCATCAAGTCTGAATATTCACCTACTGTCAGGTAGAATGAATTTGTGTTAAAGCAAAAGAATCTGGAATAAAAATATTTATTTCAATGTAGAAACAGAAGCATGTATTTATACATGGAAATAACAAATATTTAAGGTTTTCTGTTGTTCTGCTTTAAAAAGTTACCTTGCCTTCTATCTGAAATGTAAAGTGACAAATATCAGCTTTATGCTCTGATATAGTTGCACTATTGTACTTTAAATGTTTTTATTGTTTTACACAGTACTTGAGAACTATTCATTTAACAATACAAAGCTATTTTTTTAGTTAGTGGATGTATTCCCTTAATACATGTATTTATTCAGAAAGGAGAGGCTTTTCATGTCTCTCCTCACAATCTGTAAATATTTTTTTTTTTCAGTTGATATGGAAGTATTATTTTGTCCTATATTGTTTTTGACCTTTTCTAATTGTGGCAGAGTGCACATTTCTGAGGCAGGAATTTCTGTTAAGACACTGGAAATGTTGGGATCAAATGAGTGTTCTAACTGCCTTGTGACTTACATTAGTGCCTTAATGCTGCACGTTTGGTTAATTATTCTTAAATATGTAATTATGGCCTAACATTGATTGAAGGTTTCAGTGTATCTAATTTTGTACTGACTGCAAAATCCTCTTCTGTTTTAGGAAAAATAAGTAACAGTTTTGTATCTGTACATCTATTAAAATGTGTTCCCTGGAAAATACAGGCCGCTCCTTCAAGGAGCTTCATGCAGGCGCGCACTGCTGCAGATGCACAGTTCAGCTAATAGAGCCTGTGCCAGAGCAGGCGGAATAAAGACTTCAGTGAAAGATCCTGATTCATAAACAAAAGGGAGTTAGTTCCTCATATAGTTTTCATAGACTTTACAGTCTTTATTATTGTAAGAAGAATCTTCCAAGATGTTTCTTACCGTAGTAAGTAATGAAAAAAAAAAAAAAAAATCCAATAGCTCATCTTCAGTTCAGATGTCCTTTACCACTGTTTTTTTCCAAATTTGATGTAGCGTGATGCTGTCCCTCTGATCATGTTCAGGCTTCTTATGGTTGAAGAAACTTTTTTACAGCACTAAAGCCTGTAGCATTTTTCTCCCACTGTATCAGTATCTGGCCAAATCCTTGCTTACACACCTCCCTAGGACTGGTAATGTTGTTATTGATCATTGCCTGTTTGGTTTTTTTGTTTTTTTTTTTTCTCCCACATTTCCTATTTTGTGAGAAAACCTTCCCTGTGGTTAAAAATAATTTGGCTCGGATGTATCCAGAAAGCAGGTGAAAATGCATTATATTGTTTGTAAAATGGAGTCAATTTCCTACTGTTTCTGCCCTTTGAATTAGATCTATAAGGGAGTGTATATGAAATGAATCATATTAATCAAGTGGCTGAGTAGCCAATAAACACAAGCTGCTGAGGTTACTGCAGTGAAGTGTTTAAAACAGCAGTGTATTTTCTTACTAGTATGGGGAAGAAATTCAGTGCCAATTGCACATGCCAGCTTTTAATAAAGCAAATATGTGTATGAAGGCTCTAAATTGTTAAAACTTTAAAAACTTTATATTGTTTACAATCAGAACTGTGGTGTGCATCCACTGTAATTTTGTATATTTTTCAAAAGAGCTGTATTCTCCTGTATTGAAAATTACTGTACAATAAAATATACTTCAATAGCTTACGTTCTGTGTTGTATTTTCTTTTGTTGCTGCTCATGGACAGTAGCCTAACGTAGCATCTCTGACTGGTCAGCTTTATGCAAGAGCGATGCAAGCAAAAGTACCTCTGTCTGCCCTGACTCTTGACCTCACTGAGCAGTTATCAGTTTGTATCTCTGCTGAGAAATGCCCCTGGCTGTGAATCTCCAACAAGGCTGGATCTTCATTCTTCCTGGGGGTTGGACTCAGTGTTCTCTGGAGGTCCCATCCAACCCCCGTGATTCTGTGATTCTAGATAGGGATACTTTAACACCTCAGTCTCCACTATTATGTGATAATAGTATCATTCAAAAGAAAAAGGTAATAAAAAAGAGGCCCACTGCAAATATTATTTATGTTGGGCTCTGGATTTCGACTGGAAAATGCTTAGGGGTCCATATATCAAAGAAAAAAAGGCCTCCTGAATATAAATAAAATGCTCCTTCGGATAACTCGTAACTTTAAATGTTGATACAAGGGGGACTTAAGAGAAAATTGTCTGCTATCTTCTTACTTAGTAATTCTTAATAGGTACAATACTCCATAAGCATGGTTCTTATTAATTAAAAAAACAGAGAACAACCTACAAGAAATACTGTACACTTTTAAGTTCTCAGATTTACTGGCAGAACTGCTCTGATTTAGCCTGGAAACAACAGTTGCCATTCTTTCAGGGCTAAATCAGAGTAACTTTCAGAGTTTCATCACCTTGAGCTCCTTGAGGTGAGTTTAGAGCGGCATTGGCTGGCAGTACACTGTGTACTGTGTATCATTCTTTGACCTTTCTGTCAGTTCTTGAAGAGTTTTAGATTTGTGATATTTTCCTGCTTACTCTGAAGTACATTAAGGTGTTATGTTCTCGTTCATATCAGTTTCTAGTTTAAATGGAATTAGAACAAGAGAGCGTGGATAGGGACAGTTGGTATAGTGTGAGACCAAGTCCTATCCTTCTAAAATCATGCACAACTTTGCTGGTGGCTGGATCTGGAACTGAAGCATAAATGCATAATCTCTGACCAGCAATGGGCTCTGGAAGAATGAAGTAAGGATCTGTGTGGAGGGTCTGTCAATGCCAAAATGCTCTTTGCAATTGTTGGAATCCATTCTTCAGAATAGAGAGCCAATGCTTATGACATCAAATTTAAATCTTTTTCTCCTGTATTACTGTAATATATTCTTCCAGTGGCCATGAAAGGTAATTTTCCCTTTTGTAAAATTTGCACAAATTAAAAATTGTTCTTGAAATGGAAATGTTTAGCTATGTATAACGCCTGACACTATCATATAATCAGAAACAATTTTTATATTCCTATAGTAAAGGCCTATATCTTACTGATTCTGTGATCAGTAGGAATTTTTAGTTCATTAACTAGTAATAGAAGGAAAATTAGATGTGCAGCATCAAAAGCTATTTGTCTTATTACAAATAATAATACTCACCTTGCAACTTTCTGTTTACACTTTTCTATTTCTTTGTGCAGATAACCACTGACTTTGCTAAGATCTGTTGTTTTCCTTTCACAAAAGATATTAAAAAAAAAATAAAAAAAAAAAAATAAGCAAGCATGAAAACAGGAAAAAAATTGAGGACAATCATGAACAAAGACCTCAGAATGGAGGAAGCTCTCCTGACAGAGTTTTTGTTACCTCTGCTTCCCAGCTCCATCTCTATATATCTGTGAGGGAAAATGTTGTTTTCACCAGAATAAAGGAGTTATGCGAGAACTTAGGAGAGAGGAAAAATGAACAAAAGTCCAAAGCTACAACACTGAGAACAGAATATTTACTAATTATTAGCTTTTTTTTTTTTTTTTTTTTTTTTTTTTTTTTAAATGCAGAAAGTCTTTCTCCTTTGGTCTATATCCACTTCTACATACTCTTGATCATTCTTAGGGAACTTTTCCGTTCATATCAGCAGCATATCTTTACAGAGGTGATCGTTACGGGGGTAGTTAGAGAATATTCTTGGACATTTTTCAACAAATTTATGAGAAAATTTCCTCTTACAAGGTGCCTGAGGTTTTAAATGATTTTACTGAATAAGTCAACCCTCCAAATGTAAGCTCCGATAAGTTTGTGCGGAGATTGCTATTTTTGAAAATACTTTTGCTGGTCTTCATTTTACCCCAAACTTGGTATGTTATTCTGATGATATCAGAGAGGTAACATTAAACTTGTCCTCAGCCAGTGCTAAGGGCCATAAACTTCCCATCTCAAACACAATCCATCCCTTCCAATTCTGTAGCTCTTCCCATTCCTAACCATAATCATTGATAAAACTTTTGGAAATGGGAACAGAAATGCACAAGTGAATTCTACTCTGAGAAAAGAATAAATTAACATACCTTTCCACATTAATTTTCAAGTCACCTGAAGTGGTCAAACCTGAGTGGTTGTGTAAAGCAAAGTAGTGACTTGTATCCTCTTTTTCCATGGAGGAGCAGCAGATCAGAAAATCATGCTTACATACGTGTGTGCTTTATGTATGCTACATATTCTTTTACAATATATACATACTATTCATACTCTCATTTTATATACAGACATATATGCATGTATATAATATGCGTGCATGTAGGTATGTGAAACAAGAATTAGTGTCTTTCCTTTTAATATTGAAATCCTAGATCATAAGAACCAGTGGTTTTCATAAAAGGTAACATCGGTGTGTTTGTCATCTTTTCCTTTCAGTGGAAATTCTGCACTGAGTTCAAGGTTCTATCCTGCTGAGCACATACTGGTAAATACTTTTGCCTTTGAAACCTACAGTGCATTTTTAGTATCTAACTACAGGAGCTTTGGGCTACAAGCTTTGGGCCTGTACATGAAAGATGTGATAACATATTTAATATTCTACTCCATAATTACTTGGGAATGTGCATCAAAGTTTGAGTATAGAAACGCCTCAAAATGATACTTTATCAAAGGTTTTTGTAGACACTTTAGGTAGCAAGGTGGTCCCAAGGAATAAACTGCGTCTTTCCTGAAGACCTCACGGACCATAACTGCTTCAACAACCAGTTATCATTGAATAACTGCTTGTTGAAGTGCAACATGAATAACTGGAGCAATTGAATGCTGCGATGGACATGAAATCTGTCCTTCTTAAATGAAGAACATGCACAGATCACTCCATGTGTGTAGAGGAGAGAATTTTTCAGTGAATGGAACAAACAGGTGGAGCAAGTGATGTGGAGTGTGAAATATCCTTAGTGATTAGCTACTGATAGGATTTTGTTGAACAAATGTGTTAAAATTATACTTTCAAATAATACATTTGAAATAAGATGGGAAGTTTTATAATCCCTACCAACAAAGTACAGGAGTATGAATACAATAACTGTGTAAATGAATGGTGACACAGGTACATGCAGACTTAATCTGAGTCTTTTTATTTAAAAATGAGTCATGTAAATATTTTTTAAGACTTAGTATTTTGTTAAATCCAATCTTTCCCTTACTTTTGTCTTCGCTTTGAGATTTATGACACAAACAACCGAGTAATCAGGATATATTTTAAATATTCACTATGATGTTAGTGTTATGTCTTAGAATCGTAGAATCATAATACTGTAGAATCATGGAATAGATTGGGTTGGAAGGGACCTCAAGGATGATTTAGTTCCAGCCTCCTGATGCAGTCAAAGTGCTGACAGTTAGATCAAGTCCCATCCAGCCTGGTCTTGAACATCTCCAGGAACGGGGCATCCACAGCTCCTCTGGGAAGCTTGTTCCAGTGCCTCACCACCCTCTCAGTGAAAAATTTCCCTGTGGAAGCTAATCAAAGTCTCCCTTCCTTTAGTCAAACCATTCTTGCTTGTCTTATATATCTAGCTAACCATGTATAAAGTTGATTATACATCCTGTTTATAATCTCCCTTTAAATACTGGGAGGCCACAATAAGGTCTCCCCAGAGCCTTCTCTTCTCCAGATTAGACAAGCCCACTTCCCTCTGCCTGTCCGCATAGGACCGGTACTCCAGCCCTTTGATCACTTTTGTGGCCCTTCTCTAGAACTACTCCAAAAGCTCCACATCCCTCCTGTACTGGGTCCCAAGGCTTGGTCATGGTACTGCAGATGGAACCTCACAAGGCCAGAGCAGGTAGAACAACCACCTCCCTTGCCCTGCCTGCCATCTTTCTTGATGCAACCCAGAATATTGTTGGTATTCGGAACTGCTGTGGCTCATGTTAAGTTTTTCATCTACCAGGACCTCTAAGACCTTCTTGACAGGGCTGCTCTTAGTGAGCTCTCCTAGTCTGTACGCATATCTGGGATTGCCCCAACCCAAAAGCAACACCTTGCACTTGGCTTTGTTGAACCTCACTAGATTTACATGAGCCAACCTTACAGATTTTTCAGTGTTCCTCTGGACAACTTCATATTGATGTGTCAACTACACCACTCAGCTGGGGGTCAACAGCAAAGTTTCTGAGGGTGCAGTCAATCCTATCATCTAGGTCACTGATAGATGTTATGGAGTACCAGTCCCAAAATCCTCAGGGGATGCCATTTGCTACCAGCCTCCATCTGCACATAAAGTCATTTACCACAATCTTCTGGCTATGACCTTCCAACCAGTTCCTTATCCACCAAATAGTCCACCCTTTCAATCGGTATCTTTCCTTACTTAGAGGTAAGGATGTGGTGTGGGAAGGCCTTTCACTACATCAGTTGCCATTCTTTTGCCATCATTCCATCACAGAAAGCCACCACATTGGTCAGGCATGATCCTCCCAAATATTCAGAAGACCTAAAGTTGGTATGCACAGCACATTCAGAAAGGCTTAATTTTTATTTTATTTTTTTTTTTGCTTCCAAGCTCTGAAGTTTCCTACTTCTATTTTTAGTCCTTTTAACTTTATACTGTGTCTTTGTTTCTCTGTCTGTCCTATACTCCCACTGTTGTTTTCCCTCTGCTTATTCACACCCTTTATTCAACTGTTTCCAATTACTATCTTCTTCAAAGAAGAAACTCCGGAAACTATTCCTTTGCTACCTTTCATCGCTTCTGCTTCACTACACCCCTACGGCATGAGCTCTGCATCCTGACAGCCCCCAGCCTATCTCTGCTCTTCCTCAGGATAAATTTTCTCAGAATCACAGAATGGCCAGGGTTGGAAGGGACCTCAAGGATCATCAAGCTCCAACCCCCCTGCCACATGCAGGACCACCAAACTCCCCATTTAATACTAGACCAGGCTGACAGGACCCCATCCAACCTGCCCTTGAATACCTCTAGGAACGGGGCATCCACAGCCTCTCTGGGCAGCCTGTTCCAGCACCTCACCACTCTCTCTCTGTAGAACTTCCCCCTGACATCCAACCTAAATCTCCCCTCCCTCAACTTAAAACCAGTTCCCCTTGATATCTACCCTTTCAAAGAGTTGATTCCCCTCCTCTTTGTAGGCTCCCTTTACGTGTTGAAAGGCTGCAATGAGGTCACCCCGCAGCCTTCTTTTCTCCAGGCTGAACAAGCCCATCTCCCTCAGTCTGTCTTCATAGGGCAGGTGCTCTAGTCTTCTGATCTTCTGATCTCAATCATACTTTTGTATTGTATTAAAATACTGTGCAAGAAGTATTTCAGAAAAGTTACACTTACAATCAAGGAATATTTATTATGTTACATGGCAACCAATTCATTGAATCAAGTGTTCTTATTTATCTAGCAAATATATTATGCATACAACCATGTTTACACTACAAGTGGCTGTCATAAGAAACTATCAGATGTTTCAACAATGTAAATCATTGATGTGCATCACTGCTTTAAATTTCATAGATTATGAATGTACAGAATTTCCCCATGTTGCAGTAGGAATAACTTACTTTAAGTAATTAAAGTAAGAAACTTACTTTATAGTAAGGCAAGTTGTTTGGTGGTCTTTAATAGAGTAGTTTCAAATCGCCTTTGTACTTTGTACAAGTACTTTGTACCAAAGTACTTTGTGACAGTGATTTTTTGTTTAGCATATAACTCTAGTGGGGTTTCATCCACATTAATAACAACTCTGAATATGCAATTCCTTGATGCAAAGTCTTTAACCTATGTTTTCCATCAGCATAGTTACTAGTAAACTCAGTCTAATTGTAATAGTTTGAATCAACATAGTAAAACATATCAGCAAAAATCCAGTGTTTCTTCTTCACATGCTTCACTGTTGTCTGTGGGAGCACCATCAACAATCCACCTCCCAGAATGTTCTTTAACTAGTTTCCAAAGGAACTATGACATAATTAGTTGGTATGAGCTATCAGTGACCTACAAGATAGGGTTGAGTGCACCCTCAGAAAGTTTGCCGTTGACACCAAGCTGAGTGGTGTAGTTGACACATCAGTATGAAGGGATGTTGTCCAGAGGAACACTGAAAAACTTGGAAGGTTGGCTCATGTAAATCTATACGATTATATCTACTCTACTCTTGTGAGGCCCAATCTGGAGTAGTGTGTCCAGGTCTGGAGCCCCCAGTGCAAGAAAGGCAAGGAGCTGTTGGAGGGGGTCCAGAAAAGAGACACAAAGATGATCGGGGGGCTGGAGCACCTGCCCTATGAAGACAGACTGAGGGAGATGGGCTTGTTCAGCCTGGAGAAAAGAAGGCTGCGGGGTGACCTCATTGCAGCCTTTCAACACGTAAAGGGAGCCTACAAAGAGGAGGGGAATCAACTCTTTGAAAGGGTAGATATCAAGGGGAACTGGTTTTAAGTTGAGGGAGGGGAGATTTAGGTTGGATGTCAGGGGGAAGTTCTACAGAGAGAGAGTGGTGAGGTGCTGGAACAGGCTGCCCAGAGAGGCTGTGGATGCCCCGTTCCTAAAGGTATTCAAGGGCAGGTTGGATGGGGTCCTGTCAGCCTGGTCTAGTATTAAATGGGGAGTTTGGTGGTCCTGCTTGTGGCAGGGGGGTTGGAGCTTGATGATCCTTGAGGTCCCTTCCAACCCTGACCATTCTGTGATTCTGTGTAATTCTGTGATTCTGTGATTGTGATAATTTACTGCACTACATTGATATAAATGTTTTATTTACTTATTTATTTATTGTATTGAAGTGTCACACATCATTTCTTTGCCTTACAGGAAAAATTAAGATTCAGACTTTTATCCACAATTCGAAATGAATTCCAAATGCTTATCTGTCATTGTAATTTAAGCTGCTGATCAACCTCAATATTTGTAATGCTGATAGGTGAAGCTGGATGGCTTATTTTTTTGTTTTTATGTGTCTCTGACAATACACATTTTTTAACTTAGTGTATTTGTTGGCTTAGCTAGGCTGTATTTCAACAACCGTATTACACTGCATAAAAAAGTTCTTGTTTGATTTGAATACTTTGCTTATTCAAATGATATTATAAGACTAAGATTTCACTTTCAACTGATAGGTTCCATCATAGTTCAACAAGACACATTTGGTGATAGTCTGCTCTGAGAGCAAAGCAGCATTTTGAAGCGCTCTCTTCCAATTGCTTGTTCCATGTAGTCACTAGAGGGCAGCATTACCCAATAAAATACTCAAAGTCTACGTGGTTTGGTTTGTGTTGCAAAAACGAAAATAAAAATAAGAAAATCATACATGCAGTCAAAACGTAGGCCTGTCTATCAGAACATTCGTTCTGTGTTAGTTAAATTCTTCTTCACTTTTTTTTTTCCTTTTTTTTTTCCAATAAAACAAGTCTTCTGAATTCTTTTTTAACTTCCTTGTGGAAACTACCACAAGGCCATGCTTCACATTCAAAATAGTATTTCCAGAACTTAATTCCTTTGCCATACGTTGGTTTGTTTGCTTTTATGTTTATGTTTGTGATTCTGAAGATATGTCAGTGGCAATGGGTGCCTTCTACTTTGTTGCAAAAATACTTGGGTTAGTTTATTTGATTGCTTTCATTTGTTTTTGAAATTGTTTATATGAAAATAAAGTGCTCTAGGGTAGTTACATATTGTTTCTTCACAGTTTTTGCATGGAAGAAAATAATGCATTCTAAGCCCTCTGACAGTGTTGCAGAAATCAGGAAAATGTACCACACGTTGTGTTCTGGAGTATTTCATGGGCTAAAGAGATTTCTTCCTTAGAGAGAGTCCATTAATATATATGTCTTGGTAGTCTCAGTTTGCTAAACTTGAATAAATCAGTGATTAAAATATAAGGAATAGAAGTCCTTCACACTGAGACTGTTCAGATTAGATTTTTAGGTTGTGTAGTGACATATGTTAATTGACAATTAAGTTAACTAGAACAATTGTAAATGTTAAGACTTGCTTGTCCCAAGGTACTTATTCATTGTTCTTGTCTTCCTTCTCATCAATGCAGCAAATATTTGCTTTTTACCTTGCTGATCATCTTAGAGTAAAGAACGCATGTTTGCAGTTGGAAACAAATGATCACCGTGCCACCCTTTCCATGTGCTGTGAAAAACACTTGCAATTGAGGAAAAAATACTCATTAACTAGATGGCCTTTGACACTGGAAAAAAGACCACTGTGGAAGATGCAGGCTCAGGTGAGACCTGGCCACCTGTCACTCCCAACACCTAGCAAACCTGTTCCTGTGTCCTGTTCTGGCTGAGGGGGCTGGGAGCGCATGCAGTCTCCTGTGTCACACCAGACTTGAAATAAAACTTTCCATGTGTTGTACAATCACAAGAGGAAGATCCTTGTTGTGATGAGAAGAACTTCCAAATGTAAAGCCAACCTGGCCTTAAATACAAGAAGGTACTAGCTTGCTTGAGGGCTTGATAACTGTAGTAGAGCAAATCTGCCCCTCCAAAGCCAGATGTGAAATGGTTAAAAACTGCTGATGGAGGACAAAGAAGTTTGCCAGACTGCCCTGGGAGCTGGTGGACAAGACTGAAGTGGGATCCAGCCCCAATGGCTGACCTGAAAGTTTCCCCCCTGTATTGACTGAACTGTGGAGATGGAGTGGGAGGGTGTAGGGGGAGCTGCAAGGCTGCTCCATCAGCAAGAATTGATGGTAAATAGGGGAGATGAAGTAAAATGTTGGGTCTGCAGTGAATTAGAACAGTGGGTACCGAGATATTATGTTGGCAGTATGTCTCAGGATGGATTTTTTACACCAAAAAAAATGCTGTATCATGCATGGAAACCTGATTTCATCTGAAATCCAGGAAGAAAACTAACTCCAGTGAGGTATTTGAAAGCCAGCATTTTATTTATTCATGATATGTACTGGGTGATTTTATAAATCAAGCGCACACTGTCAGAGTTCAGGTTCTACATTTAAACAGTTAAGATATACACATGTGATACATATGCATGCATATTCATTCTTTTCAATGAACTCATTAATATATGCTAATATCCCTCTGGGCATGCACAGCCACAAGTATGGTGGTTGTACAACCACTTGCTTCCTCCCCTTTTTTGCTTCTTCGTTTTCATCACAGAGCCATTTTGTTCACTTCCAACCATTTTTTCCTAATTTGATAAATTTCCATTACTTGTTATAACCTTAATGTGTAGCTTCCTATCTTTTATAACTCAAAACAATTTATACTGAAAACCAAGAAAAAGTCCTTGCAGCTGATGGATTCAAAGATAAAAGTTGCCAATTGTGAATTCAGTGACTCTGTGAAGCAGAATCATTGAGAAAAACAAGTTTGTTAGCATACTAAGCAAAGCTAAACTGGAAAGTTTTAGAATTAGCACACATTGATTCCTTTTGCTAAACTAATATATTGGTCCTTAAGCTAATATATTGCCTCTATTGCTAAACTAACCTGTATCAGTGTATAGTAGGAGAGAGATCATATGTCACCCTGCTTCAGGCTACAAAAGCTAAGGTGAGGGTAGAGGGGAAAATAGATTTTTTGGATGAGAATGTACTCTTAGGGCTCAGGAGCAATGGGGAAGGAATTGCAGGAAGTGGGCAAATGGTAGCCTTGAGAGAGTGTTGCATGCAGCCTACAACAGCACTTAGTTTTGAAAGAATTTCAGGGCTGCGGACTGTTAAGTGCACTCTTTTGCATCATAGAGTGACTTACTAGAGAAGGGTAAAATCGCCTTCTCAAGCCATTCTCTGTGATGTTCAGCCTCAACCTGCTGTAGGTGCTGCAGCTGGAGCTGATTCTGACTCTCTCTGCCTTGCATGCTCACATGTGCATGATGACCGAGACACAGCATTTCCTCTGACACTGAGTGGGATAAATTACACAGCTTTGTATAAATTACATGGTTTTGGAGAAACTTTTATTCAATTTTTTTGTTCTTAGAAGATTTAAAGATCAGTCACCAGGCAACATCCAAATCTCTGACTGGCTTTTGAATGGGGTTCCTGTGGGCTTGGGAGTTTGGGCATCCTAGTCTATGTACCCTACACTCTTCTTAAATCTCTCTGCAGAACAAACATATGCCATACATATGCAGGCACAAGTTGGTCAGTGTAAAGAATAAGCAAATAAGTAGGTCTAATAAACTCAAAGAGTTACTATAAATCTTGTTATAATCTTAGCTGAGTCTCCTTGGAGATCTAGAGAAGTCCACAAGATACTGGGTGCTGAAGCTGCTGTGAAGTGATAGTGTTTCCAGAGACAAAATGGATTGGTAATTTTTATTCCTCCTTTGTCTGAAAATATGAAAAATAAGAATAAAACATCATGAGGCAATGATTTTTTTCTGTAAACCTCACAGATAGAAGGTTTAATTCCTAAGTTGTTTTCTGCTTGTTCTGGGGGGAGGTGAATGGAAATAATAAAATTGGTTTTAATCAAAGCCAGTTGTCTTTGCTGTGGGGTTTTGATGCCAAATGATTTAAATTAATGTATGCATATATATATATATGCATTCATATATATATATATATATATACATATATGAATATTTTCCCAAAATGAGATGCTTAAAAGGTTTCAAAAGCCATGTTTCAATTATTGTTTTTGTATTGCTTCAGTAACTCTAGAGCATTTATCCATGTAATAGCATGATCTTCTGCTTCAGTGGTTATATAGACCTCATGCTTCAATAGCTTTGTCTGATAGGATTCAGATGAAATGCTGCCTAGTATATTTTGCATTATAAAGCTAATTTACAGCAAATAAAAGAGCAAGCACTTAAAAAGACATAATCAGTTTGACTTCAGAAGCTAATTATATTTTAATATATATATACTAAAATATGTCATTTAACAATTTTTTAAAATAGATGTCAATATTGCTGTGTGTTTTGGTATATCTAAAATTGGAGTTTTCAGAAAATATATTTGCTACGAATGAAAAGATGTTGATCCCTTATCTCCCTAAAAATTCCTGATTTGTAGTATATTTTAGGGATTGATTCTATAAATTCATTCAGACTGGCAGTTATCTATGTGACCTTAACAGTCTTCACAAGTGGGTGGTTGGACAATGATGAATGGGCATCTGAGTTGCTGATCTAGATCAGCCTACAAGATCATAAGCATTAAGCCACCAGTAGTACAAAATTAATGTCACTGAATAGACTTGACTGCCCTAGAAGATGAGTACAGTCAGATACAGAAGTATTAGATACATTTCTGTTAGCCCAGTAGGCTCGTGTATTTTCAGCCACTTGCAATTCCTGTTAATTATTTACTTTCATTGTGCACTACAGACAGATAATGAGTATTCTGGAAAAAGTAAGAAAGTAAATTTTGGAAGGTGAAAGACTTACCAGATGTGTATTCTTGTGTGTCACTGATACTCCGGCTCAAATTGTAGGATTTCTAATTCTATAAGTACAGCGAAGGAGAACCATTACATTTCATGTGAGTTCCATATACATGAAGACTTATAGCTTTAAATCACACATGTGGAATACAATTCAAGCTTGAAAGCAACTGATTGAATCTATGGATGTGACAGGTATTCAGGCAATTCTCGTCTGTACTACGGGTGAACGCTGGAGTCAGTAGATTCCATTAGATTTTGCCTACAGACTTCTTACATTCACTCAGTTTACCTCTCTAAAACATAACTAATTATAAGTTAGCGCTGTCTAGGAGTTTTTCACTAGCAAGAAAATGGCTATTAATAATTGAAGCTATCAGGAGAAACACAATAAATGAGGTTATTATGATATCTCCTGACCTCTCTCCAAAGTTCAGAGTACAAAATACAAATGTCTGCCAAAAATGGCTGGGTATCTCGATTGAAAATTTGCTTCGTCCTTTACTAAGCAGCAAGAAATATTGACATAAGATACTTATTGCTCCTTTACTGGTGGTTGTCTTGGGACCACAGTTTCAAGGACTCTTCTATTCGTTGTTCAGGAATATATAAAACTTAATTGCATTTTTACTACAAGGAGGCAAACTGCCTATGTCCTCAGAGAAAAAACTTTAAACAGTTGGATAAGAAAACTTCTTGTTCCTTTAGTTTGGAGACAAATGAGTTTTACTTACCTAGTTGTAGGGATCTATATTTTTAGGGGTGTGCAGAGTGATTTCTGAATATTGATGCAAGACAGCTGCTGAGTGAAGAATAGAGCTTGACCACTCTCTAGGTTGCAGAACTCAGATACATTCTAAGAAAACCTTAGGTTGTACCATTATGATAACCTTGGTCTAATATGTTCTTCACGTTGTCTGGAGAAGACAGATTTTAGTAAGGCTGAGATCAGAGCAACCATCAGACAGCTGGTCAAGGTAGAGTTTTTTAATTGCAGCACAAGTACCTTCAGCGGGAAACAACTGAATCCCCAGCAGCGAGGAGGTGAATGCATGTAGGTGGTGGAGATAGCCTCTGCTACACACAAAAGGAGAGTAGACAAGCAGAAATATGTGGAATGCCCAGAGGAGAGCACGGTCTAAAATATGTGGGTTACTCAGAAAGTAATGCCGCATTTTATTATGTTGGCCCATGATGCCAGATGTAGATGTTGCTGTTAAGGAAGCAGAGACTGAACCTTTCCATTAATCTTCTGCAACATTTATTTGCCATGAAACGGGTGGCAGCAGAGGGGCATTCTGACAAAATGATGTCTGACATAGAAGTGTGTATGAAACAAAGATGTGGAAGTGAATTCCTCTCCCTGAAAAAATGGCATGTTGACATTCATCGATTCTTGCTGAATGCTAGTGGAGACCAAGCAGCGGCCTTTACTTAGTCAGAAGGTTACAATCTTTTGAGAAAACTCTCATAGAAGATGAAACAGTAAATCTTAGATCTGGTCTGATAATCCTAGATGGCATGTGTAGTAGAGAATTGATTTCTGTTTTGGTTGTACCAGAAGATGAATCCAGGATACATAAAAGTGTGTTTTTTCATAAGGTTCCCATACCAGTATGTAGCAGACTACTGAGGTGCCTGGTTGAGGTTCTTTGGGCATGTCAGGGAAAGTTAAGTTCTTTAAGAAATTAAGACAGCAAACTCAGGTAATCCTTGAACAGAATAGATTTCTTTGTTTTCTAGATGCTTTGTCAGATATGTGCATTCTTATCAAGACTGTTAATGAAACTTTGTAGTTATTTGCTCAGTTCCTGTGGAATGTAAGTCATAAAGCAGCTAGTGATTTTAAACAAGTCATCTGACTTAAATAGATACTGTTGTCGATTTTTTATTTCTTTTTCCACTGATCTCTTTCTGGGAAATGGTTGAACTGTTCCCGCTGATACATTCAAATAAATTTAATATAGACTTAAGCAGAAAGAAACATGAAAATTTCAGACTTAACTAGTAAAATTTGCTGAAGCTAATAGCAAGGGACAGAATTATGACAGGTACAACTCAAAACAAATGGAAGAAAATGTCAGTTGAAGTGATGTGTGTGTTGTTGTAGAGAAAGAGAAGAAGAAAATATATCAAAATCATTGCTTCTATAAGTAGTAAAAATTATGCAGAATCATGATCTTTTGTGATCTTTTACTGCTTTGATATCTAACAAGGAATATATAAAATGGCTTTTAAGGAACTACTTGTTAGTCTTCTTTCCATTCAAACTACTGTGGATGCAGTCAATATAATTAGAGTAGTGAGAGAGTTTGGTCAATATGTTAATTTTTTTAAGGGATGCTTACAGTCGTATAGGCACTGGTGATACATGCGTGTAGTTTAATTATGAGCATGCAAGAAGCAGGGTATTCACACTTGGCTAAATTGAAAGGATGTGTGAGGACTGATAAAACAGTGTGAAATACAGTAGAACATGTCAACCTAGAAAAGTTGAACTTCTCAGACTATGATGAAAGATCACAGGAAAAATAAATGGGCACCCATTCAAGTATGTAGAAGGGGGAAGTAAGAACGCGACTGGAGAATACCTAGGATGTGTCATTCTCATTGCCATAGGAATATTTTGGTGTCTGATAGTTTTGCATGAGTTATTGATCTTTTTGAATCCTCCTGGAACTTTGGTACAGAGTACAGAGATTTTGGACACTTCTCCAAATTTTCCCGCAATCTGATGATTCTAGTAACCCATTTGGTTAGTAACGCATAAGCATACTATACTGTCTATGCAGTGCAGACCTTATTTATTTATTTATTTATTTATTTATTTATTTATTTATTTATGACCATACATTTATGGCAGAAGATGCACTGTACGAAATTTTCTGGAAACTTTAGAATCTCTTCTATTCCAGAAGATATGAAACATGGTCTTATCTTCTGAGCTGAAGCTGCATTAACAGTCTGTTATATAGAATATGTATACCACAGGTCCCTGCTTTCTGCAGGGAAGTTCATAGAATCATCATAGAATCATAGAATCACAAGGTTGGAAAGGACCTACAAGATCATCCAGTCCAACCATCCTCCCATTACCACTGCCACCTCAAGCGCTAAACCATATCTCGCAGTTCCTCATCCAGATGCCTCTTGAACGCTGCCAGGGATGGTGACTCCACCACCTCCCACCACCACCTCGCCACCTTGCCATACAGTGCCTGACCACTCTCTGAGAGAAAAAGTTTTCCTCATGTCTAACCTAAACCTCCTCTGTTACAATTTGCGACCATTTCCCTGGGTCCTGTTTGTTGCCTGGGAGAAGAGGCCAGACCCCTCTTCGCCACAACCTCCCTTCAGGAAGTTGAAGAGTGCAATGAGGTCTCCCCTGAGCCACTGCTTCTCCAAACAAGTTGGATCAGATGACCTTTAAAGGTCCGTTCGATTAGATGATTCTGACTAATACATCAACAATTTGGTTATTTCTGATTAATGCTTCCACAGCATCAGTTTCATTTTTATCTCTTCAACACCCCATTCCATTTTTTATCTCATAGTGACTAGCCTGCAAATAGGACAAAATGTGGGAGAGAACATGTTTGTGACAGTTGACCCAAATGACTAAACGTACATTCCCTGCCATATAATGTCACTGTCAGAAATAAACAGTGTGGGAAAGGCGGGAAGGCAGAGACACTGTGATTACGCACTTTCTCCTCTCTAGAAACCATTATGCAAGCTGAGATTTTGTTTTCCCAGAAGTGTCTTAACAACTGCCTGCCTATAGGAAATAATAATTTCCTTCTTGCTTTTCCTTGCACCTGTATCTTTTGCCTCATTTATTAAACTGTCTTTGACTCAATCCATAATTTTTTTTTCTTTTTTTCTCCTTTCCTTCCTTCCCAAAGGAGAGGCATGTGAATGAGTGGCCATACAGGTGCTCTTTGGGTGGGTGAATCCAAAACTTTCTTTTTTGTTGCCCAGCATGAGACTCAGGAGGTCCAAGATAGCATCAGATTTTATAGTAATGTTGATTGTATCATGCTGCACTGAAATTACAGCTGTTACAACTGCTTAACTGTTAATTAGCAGCTTCCTGTTATTGCCACAGGCATCATTTACACTGCTGTATAGTCAAGCCTACAATTTGTCACTTGAGCCTTTATTTCTAATTTTTAATTTCCTTTTTTTTTTTTTTCTGTTTGATTTACTGTTTATTATCTTATTCTGCTGTGCCTTGGAAAATATTAATAACACCTTGTGATCATGAACATTTCTATTCCTGTACTGTCATCCTGGACTCAGAAAAGGAGGCTGAAGGTATTCTTGGCTGAAGTAGGCAAAATGTTGCTAGCAGGCCAAGAGAAATGATCCTTCTCCCCTACTCAGCATTGATGAAGTCATATCTGTAATACTGTATCTGGTTCTGGGCTCCCAGAACTAGAGAGACATGGACATACTTGAAGGAGTTCAATATATAGCCACCAAGATCAAAGAACTTTTACCTGAACTTGAGCAAGGCCTTTGACATGGACCCGCACCACATCCTTATCTCCAAATTGGAGGAATGTGGATTTGATGGGTGGACCACTTGATGGATAAGGAACTGGTTGAAAGGCCACAGACAGAGGGTGGTCATCAATGGCTCTGTGTCCAGGTGGAGGTCATAATGAGTGGCGTCCCTCAGGGGTCTGTGTTGGGCTCTTTAACATCTTTATCAATGACATCGATGACGGAATCGAGTGCACTTCAGCAGGTTTGCTGATGACACTAAGCTAAGCGGTGGGGTTGACAAGTGGAAAGAAGGGATGGCATTCAGAGGGACGGACCTTGAGAGGCTAGAAGGGTGGGCCCGGGTGAACCTGATGAGGTTCTACACAGCAAAATGCAGAGTTTTGCACTTGGGCCAAAGGAATCCCAGGCATCCATTCGGACTGGAAGGAGCGGTCCTTGAGAGCAGCCCTGCAGACAAGGACCTGGGGGTCTTGATGGATGAAAAACTTAACATGAGCCAGGAGTGTGCCCTTGCATCTCTGAAAGCAAATGGTATTCTCGGCTCCATCAAAAGAAGGATGGCCAGCAGGAACAGGAGGTGATTGTCCCCCTCTCCTCTGCTCTTGAGAGGTCCCATCTGGAGTACTGAGTCCAAGTGTGGAGCCCCCAGTACAAAAAAGACAGGGAGCGGTTGGAGGGGCGCCAGAGGAGGACCACAAAGATGATCAGGGGGCTGGAGCACCTCCACTATGAAGACAGGCTGAGGATGATGGGCTTGTTCAGCCTGGAGAAAAGAAGGCTGCGGGGTGACCTCATTGCAGCCTTTCAACACGAAAAGGGAGCCTACAAAGAGGAGGGGAATCAACTCTTTGAAAGGATAGATATCAGCTGGACGAGGGGAAATGGTTTTAAGTTGAGGGAGGGGAGATTTAGGTTGGATGTCAGTGGGAAATTCTTTAGAGAGAGAGTGGTGAGGTGCTGGAACAGGCTGCCCAGAGAGGCTGGGGGTGCCATGGTCGTGGAGGTGTTCAAGGCCGGATTGGATGGGGTCCTGGGCAGCCTGGTCTAGCATTAAATGGGGAGTTTGGTGGTCCTGCTTGTGGCAGGGGGGTTGGAGCTTGATGATCCTTGAGGTCCCTTCCAACCCTGGTTATTCTGTGATTCTGTGCAATTCTGTGAACTTCAGCAAATTTCCCATTAGAAGAGGCTGAGAGAGCTGAGACTTTTCAACCTGGAGAAGAGGTAGCTTGGGAGAGATCTCATTGTCTAAAAATACCCAAAAAGTATTTTTTTCGTGCTTCCTTTGAAGCAGTGAAAAGAATGGAATCACGCTCCTTTCTGTGATGCCAATTGCCAGGACGGGAGGCTATGGGCACAAACAGAAGCAGAAGAGATTATAACAAACTACTAGGAAAACTGTTTTTACAGTTGGTGTGAGGAAGAGACTTGGAATGATAAAAGTGCAAGAACTCATGTGTTGAGGCATGTTTATAGGGCAAAGCAAGTGCTGCAAGCAAGCAAAGAGAACACAAAGAATTAATTCACTTCTTCCCAACAGCAGGCAGATGCTCATCCAATTCCAGGAAAGTCGGACTCATCACATGTAGTGATTTCTTGGGAAAAGAAATACCACCACTCAGAACATACCTCCTTATTCCTTCTTAGACCCTGCTTTTGATGCTGAGCATTATGTCCATGGATGTCCCCTTAGTCATATGTCCAGGCTGTGTACCCCATTCTTGTGTACCCCCTTTAGCTTGCATTCTGACAGCACTGCAGAAGAAGCTGCAAAGTTCTTGGCTTTTTGTAAGCACTGCTCTGCAGCAACATCTGCTCTTACATAACTACTGACTTGCTGCTGAATTGTGTTTCATTTTTTCTGATTTACCTTTTTTCTACTTTGTTTAAGAACAAAGGATTATTTTGTGGCATGTGTTAAAATGTGATATCCACCACTTTTCTACCAAAATATATAAGTTATTGTTCTGAGTTGATGATTTTTTTTTTAAAGTTGGTTTGTTAAAAGAAGATTGCTAATTGACAGGGCTTTAAAGAAGTTGTGTTCTACTACCACTGCTAGAATAATCTTTATGTATTAGAATAATAATCTTTATGCAATAATAATCTTTATGTAATGGAAGACATTGCAATTATTGTCTCATGTATAATGAAATACCACTGCTCTGCACATCAAGAAAATTGATGGGTGAAAGACTAAAAAAATGGATAATGTTGTTTAAATCATCGTAAAAACTGCAAATTTTATTAAGTCCAAGGATTGAACCACCAATTCCAGAAGTTCATTGAAAGTATGGATGCTGATTATGGGGACCTTATTTACTTTTCCGAAGGAAGGTGGCTAAGCTGCTGAAAAGGTTGTATGATTTGTGAAACATAATCAACTCATTTATTGAATCCTAAGGCAAATTAGTATCAGAACATGAAGATTAAAAATGGCTCACATATTTATCAGTTTTGATGGGTGTGGGCACTCATTTAAATGGGTTAAACATGCATCTTCAAAGTGAAAATAAAAATATCTGCTATTTTCAAATCATAACAGCATTCAAAATAAAGCACAAATAATGGCAAGCTCAAGTGATAATTCTATGCATTTTGTTACATTGGCTAAATAAAGTACTGAGAACAGTGAAAAATATGCAGTTGTGCTTTCGATTCTTGATAAAAGTATTTAAGAATGGATTTTAAGATTGATGAACAATCATCAGCTTTTTGGTACATTTACAACTTCATTTTCAGTTGACTTACATACTTATATATATATATATATATATGATATATATAACTTATATATATGATCTGCAGATTTTCAAATGGAAAGTATAGAATTGCCATCAGACGTTCTACTAAAAAATCTAACCATGTCTCTCTTCCAGTCTTTTATAAGCCTTCTCTTACCAGAGAAAAATATCCCTTGCTTCACAGCCAAGCCCAAGATTCACATCATAGTTTTTGGCAGTATGTACATTTGTGAACAAATATTTTTAAGGATGAATAATAGGAAGAGTATTGTTTCATCCAAAATCTCTGGTGAACACCTTTAGACCTCACTAAGATATGCATCCACTTTCTTCGAAGTAAACTGATGCAGCAGTTTCACAAAATTAAGGTCAAATATCCCAATACCTTTATGTTCATGTTACTTTTCTTTTTAAACATTTTAATGAGAATATACATATAAAAATATACATATAAAAATGTATTACTTATACATATTAGCTATACTATGTTTTGTATATGGCCCAAAACAGTTCTTCAGTCATTTTGGCACAGGTAAGCCAAATGTTTGGGCACGCATAGCCTGGTGTACCATGTTAAACTCACATAAATGATGTCAAGATTCAGCTGTTCAGATTTGTATTAAAAAACAAAAAGTAATAAAGAAATAAAGAGGAAAATACTAACTTCTGGGCATGAGGTAATCTTTTGTTTCATGCTTTAGCAAGTAGTGTTGTACTGCTATAGTTTTTAACCAAACCATGGAGTGGAAAGGTCAGGTTTATAGATTATCTATTTCAAATGTGAAAGAGGGAAATTAAGTAGTACATGAAAATAAAATAGTTTTTGCTGGTTGAAAAACTGATTGCATGTCAAAGTACTGATTTACTTACAACTATGAATTTCATCTAGAATTTGGAATGTTAGATAATGCCAGAACCCATCTTCCATTGCATAGATGTGAATTTAATTGAAATCAGCTAATTACCCTTTCACATTTTTCCCATTTCAGCTAAGATATCTTTTCATGTGCAATGTTCTGTCAGCTGATGACAACAACAGGAAAATAATAGAATATATAATCAAGCTCTTAACTGATTAGTCTTTACAGATCAGCAAATGATCTGAGCTCATAATTTGGGAAATTTGTTTTATACAACAACATCCTTGTCAGGTTGTATGTACAAATATTTGTATATGTCAAAAATCTGACTGCTTAGGCTTCATGGTTTCCATGTCTTTCAATATTTAAAACAGAAATAGAGACGAGTAACTATTTTCTTCTATTTGATCCAGATTTAAAATTTGACCTCTTAATCTTGGGCACCCTTTCATACAGATTTTATTTATTTATTTTTGATGTGTGCATTCCTTTGGATCTCACTAGATTCATAGTGGCTTTGCCATGACCTTATTTGGCCTTAAGTGCAATTACAGAGAACCTGCATTTGAAATTCAACAGTAGCTGACATGTTGACAAGTTCTTCGTCTGTGAAGGAGTATTGAAAGTCCCACACTGCCATAGTTTTATGATTTTTGGTTATTGGTATTCCACATCATAAGACCATGTAGTGCACTGGGAGTTAAAGAGTTAATGCTCCAGTTCTGGGTACCTGTCCAGAAGAGAAGAAGGACTACATACCTTAGAGGACTTTGTGTTCAGAAAGGAGACACAACCCATGTCAAGGTCATGAGACCTTCCCTTTTTTCAGCTCTCCTCCCTGCTGTCTGACCTGACTGTGTGTCTTACCTCAAGAATTATGGTGAGACCTTTTTACCTTTCAGATACTCTCTCTCATTATCTTTGATTTATTAGCTTCAGTTCTAATTATATTGTATTACAGTGTGTTATTTTGCATTCCAATACCATATCAAGTAAATTAGTTAGTTTCTCCTCAAAATAATAATAAAAAAAAGACCTTGCCTGCAACTGAAGCATTATATTTACTCTTTAACTCCCAGTGCACTACATGATGTTATGATGTGGAATACCAATAACCAAAAATCATAAAACCATAACACACATCTATTCACAATATGTAGAAAAATTGTTCAGTGTAGAAGGCTATTTTTTTTTAAATAATCAACTTAAATTGATTAATGATAGTACTTACCAATTAGAAAGAAGCTTTCCTCTTCAAGATGCTTCAGTCATTAATTAAGTTTTAATTAATTAAGCACCTTGCCATCCTGCTCCATTCACCTCTCCACCCACCTCTGGTACTTTACCTTTCTCTACTTTTTCATTTAAGGTTATATAGCTCCGTTACTCTTTGCATACTTTCATTTGGTGGTTGCCTTTGAGCTTCTTGTGATTCTTCAGTATATGTTTTAATACAAATTCATCTTTCACAGAATCACAGAATTGTAGGGGTTGGAAGGGACCTCCAGAGATCATCAAGTCCAACCCCCCTGCCAAAGCAGGTTCCCTACAGCAGGTTGCACAGGTAGGCATCCAGGCAGGTCTTGAACGTCTCCAGAGAAGGAGACTCCACCACCTCCCTGGGCAGCCTGTTCCAGTGCTCCGTCACCTCACTGTAAAGAAGTTCTTGCGCACATTTGTGCGGAACTTCCTATGCTGCAGTTCCCGGCCGTTTCCCCTTGTCCTGTCTCCACTCACCACTGAAAAGAGTCCGGCCTCGCCATTCTGCCCCCCACACCTCAGATATTTATAGACCTGGATCAGGTCCCCTCTCAGTCTTCTTTTCTCAAGGCTGAACAGACCCAGTTCACTCAGCCTTTCCTCATAGGGGAGATGCTCCAGGCCCTTCACCATCTTCGTGGCCCTCCGCTGGACTCTTTCCAAGAGATCCCTGTCTTTTTTGTACTGGGGAGCCCAGAACTGGATGCAGCGCTCCAGATGAGGCCTTACCAGGGCAGAGTAGAGGGGGAGGATCGCCTCCCTCGACCTGCTGGCCACGCTCTTTTTAATGCATCCCAGGATGCCATTGGCCCTCTTGGCCACAAGGGCACACTCTCCAGCAGCTCATCCCCCAACCTGTACTGGTGCATGCAATTATTCCTCCCCAGATGCAAGACTCTACACTTGCTTTTGTTAAACCTCATCTGTTTTTTTTCTGCCCAGCTTTCCAGCCTGTCCAGGTCTTGCTGAATGGCAGCACAGCCTTCAGGCGTGTCAGCCAATCCTCCCAACTTCGTATCATCAGCAAACTTGCTGAGGGTGGCCACTGTCCCCTCATCAAGGTCATTGATGAAGATGTTGAACAAGGCCGGACCCAGCACAGACCCCTGGTTACAGCACAGACACCACTGGTTACAGGCCTCCAACCGGACTCTGCACCACCAACAACGACCCTCTGTGCTCTGCCAGTCAGCCAGTTCTCAACCCACCTCACTGTCCACTCATCTATCCCACACTTCCTCAGCTTTGTTGTAAGGATGTCATGGGGGACAGTATCAAATGCCTTGCTGAAATCAAGGCAGACTACATCCACTGCTCTCGCCCCATCCACCCAGCCAGTGACTACATCATAGAAGGCTACCAGGTTGGTCAAGCACGACCTCCCCCTGGTGAACCCATGCTGACTACTCTTGATAACCTCCTTTTCTTCTAGTTGTCTGGAGATAACATCCAGCACCAGCTGTTCCATCACCTTTCCAGGGACAGAGGTGAGGCTGACTGGCCTATGGTCAGTGCTCTTTAGGCATAGACCTATCGAATATTTAATGTAATGTATTTGATCATGCATCACATTCTACCAAATTCAACATAAATTTATCTAAAGATTTTTCAGTTGGTAGTAGATTTAGAATTGCTGATTTATTAAGAAGGTGCCATGTATAAAAATTAGCACTAAATAAACAGACAACGATGGCTTCAGTGCCATAAATAAACACATACAATTAATTCTGTCTTCAACTTTACAACTTCAGATTATGTAAATATTAATAAAAGTACTATGAAGCTTACAGCTTGCATCTGTAATGTGATTTTTGATTACCTAGATGTGATCTATAATTACCTAGAACTGAAGCAGAATGGAAGCAGCCTTATTATGGGTATAGGCCCTCCCACAAGTGTAGCAATGGGCTCTTTTCCTCTTTTCTGTTGTGTTCTGTAGTACAATAAATCCAAAGCTGTAAGAATTTGCAAGATTCTGTAAGACTTGGAGGAGAAGAAGGCTGGTGTGAGTGAACAGGGAATATTTTCTGAGTTTCCAGGAGGAAAAGCGAATCTGCCTCCTGTCGAAGAAGGGATGAGCAACTTGGGAAAAGTACAGAGATACTGTTAGGATATGCAGGGAGAAAATTAGAAAGGCAAAAGTCCAGCTTGGACTCAACTTGGCCATTGGTATAAAAGGGAACAAAAATCTTTTTAACAAATGTATTAACAGTAAGAGGAGGGCTAATGAGAATCTCCATCCTTTACTGAATGCGACAGGGAACACGACAACTGAGAATAAGGAAAAGGCTGATTTTCTCAGTGCCCTCTTTACAATGACGTTTAAAGTCAGACCAATTATCCTTGGAGTACTCTACCTCCTGACATGGAAGTCTTGGATGGGGAGCAGAATAAGCCCTCCCTCCCCCCTCTCGATTCAGTTAGGAACAGTAAGAGACCTACTACTCCACCTGGACAATCACAAGTCTATAGGGCCAGATGGGATACACCGAGGATGCTGAGAGAGCTGGTGGAGGTGATTGCCAAGCTGCTTTCCACTACCTATCAGCATTCCTGGTCAACCAGAGAGGTCCCAGAGAATTGAAGACTTGCCATTATGACTCCTATTTACAAGAAATGCCATATGGAGGATCCAGGAAACTACAGGTCCATCAGCCTGACCTCAGTACCAGAAAAGGTTAAGGAGCAGATCATCTTGAGGGAGATCACATGGCATGTGCAGGACAGCTTGGGGATCAGGCCTAGCCAGCATTAGTTCATGAAAGAGAGGTCCTGCTTGACCAACCTGATATCCTTCTATGATCAAGTGACCTGCCCAGTTGAAGAGGGGAACGCTGTTGGCATAATTGGTCTAGACAACAGCAAAGCCTTAGATGTTGTCTTGTATTTGGTTTGGACGGGTACAGTCTTTTCTAGGTAAAGAAACAGCTGGATGGACAGGTGCAGAGAGCGGTAGTAAATGAGGTCACATCCAGATGGTGACCAGTCACGAGTAGTTTTTGCCAGGAGGCTGGAATTAGGGCCTGTCTTGATCAGTATTTATTGATGATCTGGAGGATGTGATTGAGAGCTCTCAGTAAGTTTGCAGATTACACCGAGCTGGAAAGAATGTGTAGATCTGTCTGGGATTAGGAAGACTATAGAGAGAGATCTGGATGGGCTGGACTGCTGGGCTGAGGCCAATGGGATGAAGTTCACAAGACCAAGTGCACAGTCCTGCACTTTGGCAAAAACAGCCTTAGGCTACGCTACAGGCGTGGGGCAGAGCGGCTGGAAGACTGTGTGGAATAAATGGAACTGGGAGGGTCTGTCAACTCTTGGCTGAACATGAGCCAGCAGTGTGCCCAGGTGGCCAAGAAGGCCAATGGCATCCTGGCTTCTATCACAAATAGTTTTGTAAACTGGAGCAGAGAAGTGATCATCCTTCTTTACTCAGAATTGGTGAGATAGCACATTGAGTACTGTGTTCAGTTTTGGGCCCCCAATCCAAGAAATACACTGAGGCTCTGAAGCATATCCAGAGCAGAGCAAGGAAGCTTGATGAGGGGTCTGGAGCAGAAGTCTCATGAGGAGCAGCTCAGGGAGCTGGGATTACTTAATCTGGGGAAGAGGAGGCTCAGTACTTCTCTTAGAACTGCCTGACAGGAGGTTTTAGAGAGATGGGTTTAACCTCTTCTCCCACAAAACTAGTGATAGGAGTAGAGGAATGGCCTCAAGTTGTGCCAAGATGTTAGGAAAAATTTCTTCTCTGAAACAATGGTTAGTGTATAATCAATAGATATCAAGATGTTATAATCACAATATAATTGTATAATCAATGGATATCAAGATGCTATAATCACAATATAATCAACAGAGTTAGGCAAAGTAGACAATGATAACAGAAGAGAATAAGTGGAAGAGCTTACCCTTCAGCTAGGCTCACCACAAAACACCAAGAGAGGTGATCTCCAGAAGAGATCCTTCCTCTCTGGTAGCCAGCTCTTAAATAGGTCTAGGACAGGTGGAGCCAGGCTCCACCCCTTTCAGCAGCACAGGTGAATTGCCTTCACCTGTGCTCCTCTGGCTGACTCATGGCTCGCCTCAGGTGATCAATCAGAGGTTCAGGCTGTGACTCAGCAGTTCCCATACAGTTAGGTATAGGAATGGGGCTGCCCAGGGAAGTGGTAGAATCAACATCTCTGGAAGTGTTAAAGAAACAATGTTGTACTGAAGGACATGGTTTAGTGAGGAAATACTGGTGGTAGGTGAACAATTGGACTGGATGATCTTGGAGGTCTTTTCCAACCTTAGTGCTCCTGTGACTGTGAGAATCCTTCTTTGTTTTTTGGCTCAAAGCTTGCTTCCTGAGGTGTTTCTTGTTATAAAACTCTGATTTATCGAGGAGGGAGGTGATGGGTGCTACCACGTCACAATTGACATAACTCTGTGGACATTTGAAAGCACGTTCATCTAGAGCTGCTTGCCTCTGGAAGAGAGTGCTCAGGAGTTTTCACTGGTGGAAGATCTGGCCTGTGACTAAATAGCCTGGTATGGGAAAACTGGGGAATGATACCATCATGTCCTGCTAAAAGCAGGATGCATGTGGACATCCCTGCTCCCCCTTACCTGCTGGCAGTGCCCAGAAGATGGGAACAAAGGAATTTCTGCTGAGATTCCAGAGCCAGAAGCTGCCACTCCAAGGAGAGCTGACTCAACCACATTGGATTTGAGCTGTCACTCCAAAGAGAGCTGACTTGACCACTTTGGATTTATAAATAAGTTGGTACTACCACTGAAAAGAGACCATTATCACCATGGTCAACAGAACAACAATGCCTGACGACTCACCACTACTGAAGATCAATGACTGAACTATGAACCACGCTGGATCCATGGCGGTGATTATCTCACTCTTGCTTCCTATAAAGACTTCTTGCTTCTTCTCTTCTGCCTTTTCTATCGTTCTCCTTCCCTTTCCCATTACACTAATTCATAATAGTGTCCATCCTCCCCTTCCCCGTCTCCCTGATTAAGATCTGTAATAAACTTTTTGGACCAACATTTGAACAGTTGTTTCTTAATCTCACGCTGGGTATACACATATTAAAAAGAACCTCCTCTCCCTCCTATATATTGGAGCAAGACAGTGATTCTAGGATTTTATTAATAATTTAAATCAGCATGAGAAGCAATGTAATGAATCTTGTTAAAAACAAACAGCTGTTCTTCATTATCCTGTGATTTCACATCTTACAGAAGTTTTGTAATTTCCTAAACTGAAGTAGTCTTGTTGTTATTTGCCTTCATCACAACTAAAATGTAATAGAATGATGAATATCATGTAACTAATATTCTCTCAGTTCCCAACATATATAGCAGCTGCAGCAGTGCTGTCTAAAACAGGACTTTAAATCTAAAATAACAGTTAAAAAGTAAGTGAATGGTGCTTCATTAACTCACTGTACTAATATGAGGGAAAAAGAATGGTTGTGCTGGATACTTACATTATCTATCTATCTATCTTTTTATCTAACATGTGGCAGGCTTATCTGTTTTTATCTAGTGTGTGGCAATTATACACTGCATGTAGAGACGTTGTGTGTTACTTTAAGTTTTTTGAGGCATTTCTGCATGTGTATATTGGAATTAAATTCCCAGTGATTATTTAAGTTGACTGCTTAACTCTGATCTTGAGTTCAAAGAGTTCTGCAATTCCTATCTACCTATATTTATCTAATCTAGATTAAGTTAGGTCCATTATCTTTCATCTGCTTTGCAAGGTGTTGGTCTACAAAATATTGTTTACATTAATAATAAAAATGATAATTGGCTAGTCTTTTCGTCTTTGGACTTTTTCTTTGCTACCTTAGTAGTAAGCAGTTTATGCATGTAAATATTTGTATTTTCTGTTCTACATTCTTTCAGTTTTTCCATCTCTTTGCAGCAGTAAGTTTGCTTCAATGTATCTTCAGACTGGAAGTCCATAAAGGTAAGCGGTCATCTCATTTGTGTTTTTAAAAACCATACAGAAATATTAATTGGTCACATAAATTATTTCTTTTAGTGCTTTATAGATACACCACATCAACAGAACCAAAACAATTATTACTACTTATAGAGATTTCTGTAATAAAATCTTTTTATTATGCTACCAAACATAAAACGCCTGTTAGCCTTTCCTTAGATTGAAATGGGAAGCTAACCCAAATTTTCTCAAATATTACCTTTCTTTTATTTCCACTATAAAACTTCTGATTCTTCAGAATGTTTTTCCCGCTGAGCTAAAGGAACACCTTGCTGTTAACTGAAGCCTTTATGTTACAAAGCAGCTGTTTTGTGTCACCAACTGGCTGCTGTTTCAAATGTTTGCTACTACTTTGTAAGAGGAAAATTAACCTTCACAGAAAAGAAAATGCGGAGCACAAAAAAATTCTGGAATTACTCAAGTTGATGTTGTTTTATGTTTAGAACTCTTAGCACAGTCGATATAGTTCAATTGTTTAAAAACAACAAATGAGGAGGGGATATTCCTTCTGCATTTCTAGTGTAAAAAATCAATGCCATTCTATGTTTCTCTTTCAATAAATAAATAAAATTGAGTGCTCTAATGTTTTATTTCCTGGGCCATGGAATGCTGTTCAGTATACATAATGATTACTTTTTAATTGTCCTACCTTAAGAAAATTATGATTAAACTATGATTGAGGATTTCTTAATTGTAAAACTTTCTGGGTAAATCGTACAAAAACATAGCAGATTGGATAATGCTGATCTAAAGTTAAGTGGTGACATTAGATGGATTGTGACATACATGAAAAACAGAAAATGGCTATAGCAAAACCATTGTCCCAGAACTGACTGGGGAAAATGAGACTAGTTTTCTGCCTGAACACAGTTTGACTGGAGAGAAAGTACTGACAGAAACTGGTGGATGCAATTCTAATAAACAGAAAAGGCATTTACCAGCAGGACTATGATGTTCTGATAGACTTAGTGATAAGAAATGTTCCTACTAAATTAAGTGTAAGGAAGGAAAATTTGGGGGGTTATACTTACAAAAGGAATAGCTAATTAACATCAAACTTTTTCACTCTTTGTGTTTAGGGCTGAATAACCTTGGGGCTAATTAGTCTATTTATATTCTGTGGTCATTTTAAGAAAGATGCACCATTCCTGAATTTTGGCTCATATTGTGGGTAAGCTACTGTCTGGAACAGTGACTAATAGACTCTTCAGTATCATCATTTCACTGGTCTGCAACACTGTTGTCTATAAGTCCATGGGCGCTGTCTAAATGGACAAGTTTAACAGCTCTGAAGAAAAGCGAATTAAATGGAACGAGAAAATAGCTCCCAGCAAGACAGGCAACAGTGTGGCAGGTTGGATAGTAGGGTAGCATTGATGTAAACCTCAGTTTTGAGAGAACTTTTTGAAGGAGGATTGGAAAAGGGGAAAAGGTTGGTTAGCTCTGGGGCCACTTTAAATTCAGAGCTACTCCAGAGTTAAATGGCCTAGAGCAGAAGAGAATTAGGAGAGAGAAACATCCTGATTTTGAACAGAATCCATTACGTTCTTTAACATCTGTAGCTATTCTACTGTCCAGGAGAGTATTGATACAGATATTAGCAGACAACAATAAACACTGCCATATTTAGTATTATTGGGTAAAAAATTGCTTCATTTTGTTGTTTAAATCAGACGATAATTGTTTATTGATTTATTAACAGCATGTAATTAACTAGTAAGCTGTGAATTACATACTCAAGGTCAGTATAAACCATACAGCAGATCAATCACAACACTGGGAACATACAAAAAGTTCATTCAAATATTCTTTGTTAACCGTCAAAACTAGTTTCCAAAATAATTCCAAAACTATTTTCCAAAATATCGAGCTTACCATCACAGCACCACAAGCTCACTCCAACCCACTCCAGGCAGGAAGGTTCCTCTTTGAGAAGAGATGCAATTACTCCACCTCCTTTTGCATCCACTAGATGCCCGTGACAGATTGCTCCCACACAGTCCCACAGGCTTGCCTGGGGTGTAAGGGCCTGCTTACTGCACATTGTACCATCAGCTAAGTGCTGCATATTACATCTCCAGCAGGACAACTGCTTGGATCAATCTAAAGGGAAGCCAACAAAGAGGCAAATTCTGCCAGTTCCAAGCCTTCTTTGATTGCTAGAGTGTTGCTAAGATCTTTTCATCAATCACATCTCTTTTTGGGTACATCTCTTCAGGCTGACTGCTCTTTCTCAGTGTTTGACTTGGCTGATGATAAATTAACTCAGGCTTTGTGTTAAATGCTTCGTAAGAACGTTTCATAATGTTATCAGATTTAGGATGAATGCTTGTTTGGAGTCTTGAGAATGCCACCCAAGGTCCAGTAACACCCTATCTCTCATCAGCCCTTCCACAGCCTGCATCAGAAAGTTATCTTCTACACATTGCAGGAACTGTCTGGAGCATGCGTGCCTGGACATGTTGCTTATCTAATCAATATCTGGATGCTGAAGTCCCCCATAAGAACCAGCACTTGAGGCTACTTCCAGCTGCTTGTAGAAGGCCTCATCAACTTCCTCCTCCTGATCAGGGGCATATAATACGTATCCACAGCAGTGTCATCCATACTATCCTGACCCTTAATTCTCACCCACAAGCTCTCGGCTAATATACCGTCCTCCCCCAGATGGATCTCAATACATTCTAGTTACTCTCTCACATAAAGAGCAACTCAACCACTCCACCTCATCAACCTGTCTTTCCTAACAAGCATATAGCTCTCTACAACAGAATCACAGAATCACACAGAATCACAGAATCGCAAGGTTGGAAACGACTTGCAAGATCATCTAGTCCAACCACCCTCCCATTCCTATTAGTACCACAAGCACTAAACCATATCATGTAGCTCCTCATCCATGTACCTCTTGAACACTGCCAGGAACGGCAACTCCACCACCTCCTTGGGCAGCCATTCCAGTGCCTGACCACTCTCTGAGAGAAAAAGTTTCTCCTAATGTCCAACCTAAACCTCCTCTGGTACAACTTTCCCCGGGTCCTGTTTGCCACTTGGGAGAAGAGGCCAAGACCCTCCTTACCACAACCTCCCTTCAAGAAGTTGTAGAGTACAGTGAGGTCTCCCCTGAGCCTCCTCTTCTCCAGACTAAACAATCCCACCTCTCTCAGCTGCTCCTCATAAGACCCCTCACCAGTTTCGTTGCCCTTCTCTGGACACCTTCCAGGGTCTCAACATCTTTCTTGTAGTGAGGGGTCCACAACTGAACAAAATGCTCAAGGTGCAACCTCACCAGGGCTGAGTACAGGGGGATGATCACCTCTTTGCTCCTGCTGGCCACACTATTTCTAATGCAAGCTAGGATGGCACTGGCCCTCTTGGCCACCTGGGCACACTGTTGGCTCACGTTCAGCTGAGCATCAACCAACACTCCCTGATCCCTTTCCCTTCACAATCATCCAGCTACTCATCCCCATGCCTATAACACTGCATGGAGTTATTGTGGCCAAAGTGCAGGTCCTGGCACTTGGCCTTGTTGAACCTCATCCCATTCACCTCAGCCCAGTGATCCAGCTTATTTAGATCCCTCTGAAGAGCAGACAGATCAACAACAACTTGGTGTCATCTGCAAACTTACTGAGGGTACATTCAATCCCTCCTCTAGATCATCATTAAAGATATTAAACAAGGTGGGTCCCAGCATGGGACCCCTGGGGAACACCATTTGTAACGGGTCACCAGCTGGACTTCATTAACCAATAACTGCTGGGTACGGCCCTCTAGACAATTCCTTATCCAAATACCTGTCCAGGCCACAGGCAGCCAATTTCCCCAGGAGAATACTGTGAGAGATCATATCAAAGGCTTCGCTGAAGTTTAGGTAAACTACATCAACAGCCTTTCCCTCATCTACCAGTCTGGTCACCCAATCATAGAAGGAGATGAGTTTGGTCAAGCAGGACCTGACTTTCACGAACCTGTGCTGGCTGGGCCTGATCCCCTGGATGCTACACACGTGCCGTGTGATCTCACCCAAGATGATTTGCTCCATAACTTTCTCTGGTACTGAGGTCAGGCTGACAGGCTGGTAGTTCCCTGGGTCCTCCTTACAGTCCTTCTTGTAAATGGGAGTCGTATGCTTCAAGTAGGGCTCCTGTGATATTTCATGGATATGCAATCACATTGGCCTGTTTTGAGAGATGTATTCTAGATTTGATTTCAAAGAGAAGTAGTAGAACACAGAATATGGTCTGGTATTAGATATGGAGGTTGGCAGCCCTGTCTGTGTCAGGGACATTGGAGCCTGATGATCCTTGAGGTCCTTTCCAACCCAGTCCATTCTACAATTCTATGATTCTATGATATAATGACAGCCTAGGTCTAGCTTGGAGATTCATAGGAGTTTTGCTGCAGACGGTTACTCGTGACATTATCACATTTGCTGTCCTTTGTCCTCCATTTGCTGTCTCTACTACTTCCTGCTTCCCTTCTTATCTTTCCCACCAACATTTCTCAGTGAAACCGAAGTCTTACAACTCTCTACATCTTACTATATTAGGTAAATACAGTGCAAACTCTGAGGTATTTGTCACATCTGTATGCTTTCTCTCTGTTGCTGATGACTATTTACATAATGATTTTAAGATTGAATTTATTACCCATACAGCAATAAACCTGAAAATAGCCTGGAAAATAGCTAGAGGGCATCCTATTAAATGTGTGGAGCTGAGTGTATGCACTGGTGATATAGCGTACTGGGACACACTTCAGAGCAAGTTGCTACCTGGACAGGAGGTGCATTGTGATCACAGCTCTGAGAAGACTGCTCACTAGAGGAAATGTAGGCATCACCAGTAAACGCTGGCGCTGCTTTGATGTGTAGCAGAACTTTTTTCTTTTGGGTTATGTCCCTCTTGGTGTTTTTTTTTTACCATTATCCATAGCAATGAATAGCTAGAGGCGTTTGCAATTATTTTAAAATTTGAACTTAAAATATGAAGGGGGAAGGTTTCAAAACTACCTATAGGCACAACTGGAACTGAATCTTTAGACATCTGAAAGCCTCTAAAAATCTGTCCATTGGATATTTCTAATAGAAAGTTGGCTACTGTTTTGTGTATGAATATATATATATATATATATATGTATTGCATTGCAGGGTTCTTGGGTAATAATCCCTAATGCTTGCTGACAAAAGGTATTTTCCTGAATTAATATAGTGTATCTGGGCATTGTTCCAATGAAAAAGTTGGCTAGTTGCTACTCTGTCTAAAGATACTAAGAAATAATATCTTCAAGGAGGCGGTACTGACTGGGTAGAGCTGCTCCTCCACCCAAGGAACCCCTTTGTGCATTTTTGATGGGGAAGGAAGGATTAAAATCAGTAACTGCTCCCAGTGAAAAATAAAATATTAAACAAAGGGGAAAGAATAGTCACTGATTAAATAAATTGTAGTTTAAATTGTATGCATACAGGATTTTTCCAAGTTTTGTGTCTCGCACTGGATTTAATTTCAATTAAAAAGGCACTAAGAAAACATGTTTAAATTGAAAAAATGAATTAATACAGTAGCAACTGTTACCAGATCATTTTTTGCAGTAACTAGAATTGATATTTCTTAAGGAACTTGAATATATTTAAAAACACATATGTTTAAAATGTACCTCCTGTAGCTAATGGGTCTGCCAATGCAAGAACTTTCTCATTACTGGTTGAGAAGACTTTGTTGCTGTTCTTGGGACATTTTTCCTAGGCAAGAGGAGGTAGAAATAGTCTACCGTTGCAAAATGAGTGAAGAAATCACAGAATTGCAGAATGGCTTAGATTGGAAGGGACTTCAAAGACATCTAGTTTTAAGCCCTGCCTTGGGCAGGGTTGCCACTCATCAGACCAGGATCCCCAGGACACCATCCAACCTGGCCTTGAGCACCTCCAGGAGTGGGGCATTCACAGCTTCTCTGGGTAGTCTGTTCCAGTGCCTCACACTCTCTGAGTAATGAATTTCCTCCTAACTTCTTACCTAAATCTCCCATCATTTAGCTTAAAGTCATTCCCCCTTGTCCTAGTGCTATCAGTCTGTGTAAAAGTCAATCCCTCTCCTGCTTTTAAGCTCCCTTCAAGTTCTGAAAGATCACAGCAATATCCCTCTGAAGCTTTATTTTCCCCATGATTGAACTAGCCAGATCCCTGCATCTTTCATCCATGGGAATCCCCAAGTCCTTCTCTGCAGAGCTTCTCTCAATGAGTTCTTCTTACGGTCTGTACTCATATCTGGGACTGTCTTGACCCAAATGCAAAACTTTGCAGTTGGCCTCACTAAGTTCTCTTGTGCCCACTTTTCAAACCTTTCCAGGTCCTTCTGGGTGACATCTGTCCATTCGATTATCAACTGTGTCACTCACCTTGGTGTCATTGGTAAACTTGCTGAGGGTACACCCAATCCCACAGCCTATGTCACTGATGTTGAAGAGCACTTGTTCCAAGATGGTCCCATAAGGAGAATCACTCATCACTCTCTTTCACTTGGACATGGAATCATTAACAACAGCACTCTGGCAACTAAAATCTGACCAATTCTTTATTCACTGAATAGTCTAGCCTTCAAATCCATATCTCTTGAGTTTAGAGATATGTATGTGCTCTGGGGTAATGTCAAAAACCTTGCAAAAATGCAAGTAGGTGAGGTCCTCCTTTTTTCACCAATGCCATCACTCCATTATTGAAGGCCACCAGACTGGTCAGGAACAAACTGAATTTGGTGAAACCATGATTACTGTTTCTAATCACCTCCTCATCTCGCAAGGGCCTTAACATCTTTTCCAGAAGGATCCATTTCAAGACCTTTCCAGGCACAGATGTAGAGCTCACATGCCTGTAGTTCCCCAGGACTTTCTTTCTTCCTTTCTTGAATAAAGGAGTGATTTTCTCCTTTTTCTAGTGAGCGGGGATTTCACTTGACTGCTATGACTTTCAAATATGAGGGAGAACATCTTGGCAACCACATCAGCCAGTTCCTTCAGTTCCTAGGATGCGTGTCATCTGACTCAATAGACTTGCACACATCTGCTTCAGGAGATGGTACTGGACTTGTTCTGCTCTTACAATGGGAGGGATTTTGCTCTCTCTACTCCCACTTAGAAGCTGAGGGACATGAGAATGTGGCAAGCCTGACTGACAATCAAGACTGAGGCCAAGAACTCAATAAGTACTCACCCTTCTCCATGCCTGAGCAGGCCAGATCTCCCTTTTCATTTTTTCAGAGGGGGTACAGTCTTCCATCCCAGTCTCTTTTGCCCAAGTTATCTAAAGAATCTCTTGTTATTTTTCACATCCCTTGCCAAACTCAATTCCATCTGCCTCAGCTAAGCTTTCCAGACTCCATCCCTGCACATCTGGACAGCATCTCTGCATTCTTCCCAGGCCACCCATCTCTGCTTCCACTGCCTGTGTATTTCCTTCCTTCACCTCATTTTGACCATCAAGTCCTTGCTCAGTCATATTGGTTTTCTGCCTTGTCTGCCTGTTTTCTTAATCAGGGGGACAAAGAACTTCTCTGCTCTCAGAAAGACATCCTTAAAGTACAGTGTGCTCCGTTCTGCTCCTTTGTCCCTGAAACAGTTTCCCAGGGAATCTCATCCTCATTCCTTAAACAATCTGAAGATAGTTATCCTGAAATTCAGGTTCCCGACTCTTTGCCAGGTCCACATTCCTTGAGATCATGAACTCAGCACAGGCATGATTGCTGCAGCCAAACTGCAGCCAAATTTAACCTCTTTCATGATGTCCTCCATGTTGATGAGCACCAGGCCTAGAAATGCTTCACCTGTGGTCTGTCTGTTCAATACCTGCACCAGAAATGAACCCCAGGAGTCTCCTGGATTACTTGCAGCTTGCTGAGTGGTTTTCCCAGCAGATATCCAGGTGGTTGAAATCCCCCACCAGAATGAGAGTCTGCGAGCATGATGCCTCTTTCAGCTAAAGCAAGAAGGTCTTGTCAACAGTCCTTTCTTTAATAGACTCCAACCACCAGATGCCCTTTATTTTCCAGTCCCTAATTTTTACACATAGGCTCTCAACTGGTCTGTGGCTTTTTTGCAGGGGCTGGACTTTAGAATCTATTACTTTTGGCACGCGGAATCAAACTCTGAAACCCAAGTAAGATTACAAAGCAGGTATGGTTTATTCAGTGCTGCGCGGACACTGTGTGCAAGGGGGATAGATCCACCTGACTTGCCCACTGTCAGGAAAAATCGTGCTACAGATATAGACAAAAATAATACATAATCAACAGTTTTCCCAGAATTCGGATACATATTCATTACACCCCTGAGAGTTCGTTAGCACGCAGACCCTCCCCTCTTGCACATGTGTAGTGGGTCATGGGATGAAGATTTGTTGTCTTCTTTGCAAAGGCTTCTGACCTTTCTCACTGTAAACTCCTGGCCTTTCGGGGGGGCATCCCCCCAAACCAGTTTCTTCTTTCCCATGTGGACACATAATCACCTCCCTGCTAAATGTCTTGGGCTGTTCTCAAACCCTTATCTTTATGGCCTTCATCCCCTTCACTACCCCAGAGCCAGTGTCTGCCATCTCTTATTTTCTAACAAGCTCTACATTCTCGCTTCTATAAACTAATCTCTAATTGTTGCCCTTCACCCCCCTTATTCTCAGTCACTGTGAAGCCTTCTTGCCTTTTTGCTTTTGCTTGTGGGGCCCATCTCACATTTCACTTTCTTAACACAGGGAGCAAATTTACACCTCTCTTTCCCTGCTTATCTCTTTGAAAAAGCTCATAGCCCTCAATCTTCTTATTCCAGTTGTGAGATTCATTCCACCATGATTCTTTGATAGAAATCGAATCACAGTTTTCCAATTTTATCATGGTTTCCTATTCATCTTGCTTATTTACCATCTTTTGCGCATTGTTATAGAGGCACTTCAGCTGGTCTATTCATTCTTTCTGTTAGCTAACAATTAGCATTTGATATTTCTGGATTTTTAGAATTTCTAGAAAAAATATTTCCTTTTCTGTGTATATGTGAACAACCACAAAATATAAAAAGGGAGGAGGTTATTAAGAAGTTTTTGTTGGCAGTTATACATGCCTTATGTTAGCTTGTTTGGTAGTGAATAGGTTAAAAATTCTTTATCTCTCTGCACAAGTATTCTCATTAGAAAATTAAGAGGAAGAAATAGGTATGTAATGAAAAATGCTTTGTTGGAAATGTTCAGAAATGAAGTCCAGTAACATATGTAATAGCATTAGGTGATCATAGGTTTACGGGTGATATTGATTAGCTAATGGCAATAAAAAGAAAAGATCAGATGTTGAAGGCATTCTGTGATATTTGAGCCAGAAAGGCTGTGATTCATCACTAATTTGTGCAAACCTGAAAAGAACACAGTAGACTAGTAATTCCACAGACAGGGAAAATCTCTTATCTGATGACACTCATTTTACCACACTTTTAATGGAAATATATCCTGGAGAAAACTTTTTGAGCAGGAATTCTGGCTATGTGAACCAGAGGATGAGTCTGAGTAACGGTTTTGTGTTTTTAACATTAAAACTTCTGAGATAATATTTCTATACCTTGAATTTTAGAAACAATAAACAGCAACTATTTCTGGGTTTGGGGTACCCCAGCAAATTGGAATGTTTCATGGCAATCCCTTTAATCCTATGGGTGGCAGTGGAAACTCCTATCTCCTGGGCTAGCTGTTCAATTATGATTTCAATATCATTCTCACAGTTTATGATTTCTTTCTGTAGGGCTTTTTGGGTAGAATATAAGGAGTATATCTTGGGCTTACACTACATCATTGTTAAGGCATTCAGGGACTGGTCTTCAGAGATAGGGAATTAACTGTGGTAGAAGTGGTAAACTTTTACGACCTTGCAGATTGATCATCAGAAGCTTTGTAGGCTTGAAAATTCTGATATTCATGTTGTATCTTAGGCTGATGAGGAAAAATGGGGCTCATAAGATAAAATTCCATATTTTGTTGTATTTTTCCAGTTCACAATTTTATTCACTAATGTATATCATACTTTCTGAAATTCAGTTATCAGCTTCACTGAACTCTGATTACTAATGTTAAGCACACAGTTGGCAACTTTTTTCCATTGGCTTTGTAAAACAAAAACATAAAATGCAAGCTCAAAGGCTGATTCCTTGGATGCGAATGGTTTCTATGGTAGATATGAATGCAGGGAGAAGCTGAATTTGTATTTTTCCTTTTACCTATGGAAAAGGAAGTGACATTGTTTGTGATCAGAAAAAGCTTCCACCCTACTTCTGTCACCAAAGTGCCATGTAATCACAGCTTAACTAAAGACAAGAAGCCTTATTTACGTAACTTGTATGTAAAAGTTTCAGAAATTACTGTGGGCCGTTTCGCCGCCCTTCTGGAAATAATACTTAAAGGCATAGAAAAGCAATATTTAAGCATGGTTTACATAAAGAATTTTTATTTTTCTCTTATATTTCATATCTCTATCAAGAAACTGGATTATTCGTGTACCCATTTTCTTGTAAGCGGATCCTGTCTTCATTATCCAAGCCATCAGTCCACAGACAAAGAGGAGAAGAAAGAAGCATTGACACCTAGATCTCCACTATTTTATCTTGACAGTGTTTCATTTATACAATGGTGCATTTTTCCCTTTCAGCTATTGCCTCTTGTTACTGTTTATGGTAATTGAAGTTGGGCCCAAAAGACCTTAGGGGCTTGTATCTTCTCTTCACATGAGTGACACTTCAGTGATAAACTTGAACTTAAAGTTACTGAAGCGTAACTGAGGGTTCATTTGATAGCAAGTGGTTTTCAGCAGCACTGCAGGGCTCCAGGGGCTCAGCATGAGCAAGATTGTTAATGTCCTGTGAGGGAAAACAATAACACATTTCATTAATGCGTTCATGTGTGAAGCATCCATTAGTGCACTGGAGGTATTAATGACGTTATGCTTTAAACTGACATGTGGGGCATGACAGGAATTGCAAGGTCTGATGAGAACAGATGACTTGATAAGCAAATATTTGAATGGCTTCATTTGCCTGCAGGTCAAACCATGTGTAGGGAAAATGAGAAAGCTAAAACCTGGGAGAGATTAGTGTTTTCCTAGCAAGGACTGAACCGCAGGAAAGCAGAAGTAAGATTGCTTACTAAGTACATAGAGTGGTCAGTAATGGCAATAAATATGTAAAAGGTAAAAGTTTAGTTATTACTGAATCACAGTCAGAATTCTAATTTAATTTGAGTTAAATGGATAAAGCCACAGCACAATTCAAGTATATAGATATATAAATACATTTCTTGTATGATTATTCTTTTTACTTTCGGTTAATTATCCCCTTTTTGCCTGCTGGAAAAGTTTAAAATACTGGATTTGCTGCTGACTAAATCAACAAGACTGTTGTAATTTGTGCCAGAGCTGAATTGTGTCATGGGATTTTAATGGACTAGATGGTCTGCAAGTCAGCAGAAAGTGTAAGAGTTGATTAAATTTTTCCTTGTTGGAAGGTATAATTGTCATGCATGTTATTTATTTTGTCAGATTTGAACTAGCCATGAATTTGCAGATAAAGGCTCGTTTCCTTGGTTTGGACTACTGTCGGATTGCTATAGGAGGCTCACAGTGCATAGTATTTGACATCTGCAACTCAGCCATTAGTTGACTGCAGTGCACATCTCAGTGACATCCAGCATAATTTAACATGAATGATCTGACATACTTTGTCAGCTTCTTGAAGAAGGGTTTGAAAAAAGCTGCTCTTTGGCTCGCTCTGATTCAGAATTATTTTGCACAACCAGACTTTCTCCTTTTCAGAAGATGTGATACTCACTAGTTGGCTAATGCAATGAGACTGTGCACTGTGAATATTATTCTGCAGCGTTGCTGTGCACAACCAAAGCCAACAACTTCTGCATTGCCATTCCTTTAGAACTCAAAAAACCAGCACTGATCACGTACGTATCTTCAACTCGTTTTCATCAAGTACATGAACACTTGTTCAAACTTTACTATTATCTAATGCTCATCTTTCAGACCATTGTGGTGATTTTCTGTCCAGCCTTTGTCCATTTACATTAGTCAGTCTTGAAATCATTAACTTCAATAGCATCACAGTGACACTTTTTCACTTCGTGAACCTGGAAAATTTGCTGAAAATTTTCATGTGTCAACACTAGTATTCCATATTTGAGCCAGTATCCATCCATATTTTTCTGAAGACACATTTTCAAGGGAGAAGATGAGACTGAATCCCTTCACGGAATCATGGAATCATGGGGAAATCTGGAGATCATCTAGTCCATATGTTTCCAATCTTTGGGCTTGTTTGAGTAGCACTGAGTGAAAAGGAGCAGTTTTGGGCTACATATATGTAAGTTGCTCCAAAAGTAATGCCTGATTATAAATCCAAAGCAACTACAACCAGTGCTCACAGCACAAAAATGTTATTTAACAGAGCAAATTTTCAGCAAAAAAATATTTCTCAACATAGTCACTACCATTATCTGTGTATTTCCACTAGAAATAAACAACGCCTGCATGTCACACGTCTAAAAATCTACACAAGTGGAGGTGACCAGCTATCTCCACCGCTGAAGTACCGCCCTTTTAGACTTCTCATTTGACAACATGTAAATATATTGCCGAGGACACTGTGTTTTTTACAAGCTGCAGAGTGATGTACTTTTTTTGGTTTTTTTTCCCACTAATCTGCATAAACAGATTGTGTATGAGTGGGCATGCTAAAGGATGATAACTTTCTCCCTGGTAAGTGAAATTTGTGTCTCTTCTTGTTTCTTGGCCATCCACCCTTCAAGTTTACTTATATTGTGCTTTTCTGCTCAAAACTGTTCCATGTTTTGGAAGGAATGGCTACCTGGTATAGTAGATAGGAAAGAGGGTCGGGGTTGAGCTGCAGGGAGCTAATGTTCTATAGTCAGATACTCCTAAGACAGTATATTTGTGAAAATGGGCTCTCAGTATGATTGCTACTGAAATGTCTTCTGTGATCTCTTAAGCAGCACTTTAGTTCAATCTTTGGGGAAAAAAAAAAAAATCTTAAAAGCCTATTGAGAGTATTAACATATTAATTCTCCTTTCCAGGGTCATCTGCATGTCGTGGCCTAAGCTCACCATAGAGATTATTTTTAAATAATTTCCTGTCTGCTTTAGAAGTGGAAATGATTTTGATAAACAGTTGAACTTTTGGATGCTTATTTGAACTGAGCCTCCGAGCTCTTAGTGACTTTCCTCTAGCTAATGCTGAACTACCATCTCTGATGTTGATGATGATGAAAGCTGGTGTATGATGTTGATGTTGAACATTAAACAGTGAAGACAAGAGCCTAAGATAAAAAAAAAGGCCTTTGAGTGAATTTTATCCCATGGCAATAAAGTGACACTATCATGTTTTCAATAGAAAATTTGGCCTTTGTGACGAGGGTGTATTTAGAGGTAAATAATAAAATGCCACATCTGTCCTTTGCCTTTCATGTCGAAAATGACTAGCCACTATTTCTTCCCACAGCATGCCTTACATAAAAACAGATACTGAAGGATCAGCTGAAAATATGAAGGGCAGTAAATATGTATGTTAACAAAGACTAATAAGTTAGAAGTGCTTTCAGAAGTGCTTTATTCTTGCTATCCCCTGTTCGTACTGTGGGGATTGGCGTGCTTTCTTGGTACTCTATTGTGAGAAATGTGTTAATAGTGTAAGTTTTCTGCTTTATCATTTCCAAAACACTCTTCTGTAATCAGGAGGGTATTTTTTAAAATGTAAGAAAGTTTGACACAGTTTCTAGCCTGCCTTTCCTTTTGCTACTCACTTTTAGAGCCATAAGTAAAGCTTCCTGGAATTATTCTCAAATTTTCTGTTGTGAAGTGCTATGGGTTCTTGGACTGAACTATTCTTGTGGCAGTATGCACTTGTTACTGAGGGTACTGAACACAAGCAAACATTCTGCTGATTCCCCAGGCCATCTGCTATTCTTGGTAATGTCCTTTAAGCTGACTGGTAGGGAGAACAAGAATATTTCACCTTTCTAGCCCTAAGTTTACTGCAGTCCAGGTGGATGCCAGACAACTGTGAATGTACTGCCTGGCTGACCGATAGCGATGATAGTGGAAAAATCTTTGTTATTCTCCAGTGATTTTTGCTGTGTGACAAGTACATTCTGCCATCCAAGATCTCTTTGTAGATCCTTCACAAAGAAAGAGGAGATATATTGCTAATCTGTGTTATTTAATTTCATTCTATATTATTATTTTATTTTTCAATTTTATGGAGGGAAAGATTTGGGAAAGTTTGATTTTCTACTGAGCGGACAACAGTTACTTTCAGAGTAAATCTGTAAAATTTATACTCTATATTGGTAAAACTTCAGTTGGGAAGTTACTCAGAGGGAGATTTGAGTTCTAGATGTGTATCCTTCCATGTAGCAGATTTCACAGCTTTTCTGTCACTCTTCCAATTTTGATTATTACTTCTGTTAGAACAGGCCTATTTGTTTTATTTGCTCTGTCAATTAGAGTTCATATGCTTCTGCATTCATCTTCTAAGAGCACTTTTGAAAACTACTAGGAGAATAATAGGAGGAGTCTGAGTAGCAGGCAGTCTGCAGTGTACCTTTTTTCTGCACAGCTGAACACTAAGAATCATGCTGTTTTAATAACAAACAAATATTTCTCTAAAGAACTGCTAATTTTAATTAGAGAGAACTGATCAAAATTTGGCTATTTTTTATGTCAATAATTAAGTAATCCCAGAATGTGTTTAAAACTCTTTTGGATGTGGTGCTCAGAGACATGATTTAGTGGAAGGTTGTTGGGGTATTATGGTTAGTCGAGATTGGATTTGATGATCTTTAAGGTCTTTTCTAACCTGAGCAATTCTACGATTCTATGACTCTGTGATTATCTGTAAATGTTGGTCTTCCTTTCTGATCACAGATTTAAGTTATAATGTCATATATTAATCCTTGGGTGTACTTCGAAAGTGTTACAGTAGTACAGAAAGTACAAAGACTAGCATTATTTAATGTTTTTAATGACAGTCAATATTTCTAGATATAGTAAAATTTCTGGGTATTCCAGATATTTTACATAATAATGTGTATACAGAGATAAGAAAATACTAAAAAATTTTTTTGTCATATTAATATTACTTGTAATAACACTATAATTTAATGTAACACATATATAATAATATAGTAACACTATGTAATATTATCTATATCCTAAAAAGGTAAGAGAGCAGTTCAGAAAAGAGAGAATTTGTTGAAAGTCATGCTGAAGTAACCTGTTATTTGCCCTTTCCAAATTTTCCAGATCAGCTTGATTATTCCTTGTGTAATGAAAAGTCTGAGAGATACAAATGGTAGGAATGGAATCTATAAGAGTCAGGATTACAATGTCTTTTTAAACAGTACAGGCAGCAAATCTCTTTGAAATCAGTATTTCAATGATTCCATTATGACATGCATGAATAATGTTTGAGCAGCAAACCTAGCTTTAGGACTAGACTCTTCCACTGATTTTTGAAAATAAACAACAAAAAAAGAGGAAGTTAATGGGCTAGGGTTGCAGTCTGGATGTTTTGTTTAGACCAGTGTGATCAAAAGAGAGATTCTGAAATGTAGTCCGAGAGTTTGAAGATACAGAGTTTGGAGCCGGTGAAAGAAGAAAGATCTCAATGAGGAAGAAGTCAAGTGGCCTATATGAGCAAATAATTATTTAATGGAAAACAGATGCAAATTTACTGCATTAGAATAAAATTGCTGTATTTTCTTGTTACACTGTGTACTGTGTCTTTCATACAACTTAGCATAAAATGGCTGTATTCAGTGTTTCTTAAAATTGTTCTCATTTACCTTCTAGGAAAAGAGAGCAATTTTGAAATCTCTGGCATAAATTTCTGTTCTTATACCTGCTGTGCCATAGTGTATTTTTTACTGACAAACATAATAATAAATCAGTAGTTCACTGCATATTTCATTTAGATGCTAATTGCAGTTCTAGCTCATTATTGATATTAATGATCCAGTAACTCTAACTGTTAAGGGATGAACGATGCCGAAATCATGGTCCATAAGCTTGCAACTTTTTTAATAGATTCAAATGAGAATGAGAATATGTATGTAAATTGGGGGTCAGAGGGAGTGGGAATCTTTCAATGCTGTTGAATCTGTTCATTTTACTGGAAATCAGCTTTACATTAATGTGGATATTTTGAGTAGTAGCAGAGCAGTAATCCTGGCCTTGGCTCTAGGTGTCAGTGTCAGAGCTGATAGTGGAGGTAAGCAAAGCAGGCAGAAGAGCTTTCCAAAGCTTCTGAGTCACTCAGTGGTTGAACATTGAATTATATATTTTTTTGCATATGTCATCCAGATATGCTGATTTTTACTGTGCACGTAGACTTGAGATAAAATATGAATAATATGTCTGAAGAGGATCATTAATTCTTTACTTGGTAGTTTCTGCAGTGTCTAGCACCACAATGAAAGAAAGGATAAAGCTTCTTACATATTGGCAGTGATCCAATAAAGGAATAAGTAGAGCTGTGACATTGGCTTAGGAAAATTCCTGCAAAATTCCAACAGTGTCCTATACTTTCAGTCCACTGGAATAGTTGAAGTGGATATGGCAATCCCTCAATGTCTTGGTTCTCCATTAAAAAATTATTTACTTGTCTTAAATGATTGTATTTTAGGGGGAATTTTTATTGCACCTAAGTCTGTCAAATGTTTAAGAATATAAATTTTCTGACAATGCAAGAGAAAGCCAAAGAGTATAATCAAAAGAACAACAATTACCACGATCCTCTGGAAGAAATGTGTCTTTATTTACCTTTAGTAAGATGATACCCGATGTGCTTAGAAGAAAGCAAGTGTATTGAAGAGTAGGTAGGGAAAACAACATTTTAAACGTATTGTGAACTTTAATTGTTAACTGAGTAAGCAAAAGAATGTGTTTGCAGGTCAGTTGCTAATCAGTCTGCATGAAGAAAACTTGCTCCACAGATTGTGGAAAACTGTGTGTGTATTTATAATGTGTAAAATTGGATAGCTAACGTGATTTAATCCAGCGTTCATGCCTGAATCAAATAGATGATAAGTTCACATTACAAAATACTCAACAGGATTCTGTTTTGATATTGTCCCTTATTTAAAAGCAGTAAATCATAGAAACTCAACAAAAAATACATCTTATTTTCAAAAAGTAAGTGTCCTTTTTTCTGTGTCTGGCAATGGTTATGGTTGTCATTGGACTGATGTGTATTTATAAATGTTCTTCCCTTCGCTGTGACCCATGGTTGTAATTCAGACACACTCTTAAGTCTGATTTATTCACTGACAAAATATTACACGACTAAATTGTATATGATGGTTGAAAATCTACAGACAGGTTATTATACCCTACTAAATTCTACAGTCTATTATAAATTCATGAAGAATTCTATTTTATATCAATAAAGACTTTCTTGTGTTCTTGTTAAATCTATGTAGATATTTTATTGTTCCTAAGTAAAATACTATGTCCATAAATGAGAAAAAAACATGCAAAATTTGAGTGCATTCTGATATTTACAATAGGCCTGAAGTAGATTTGACTGGAAATCCACCATTTGAAACTATAGACACTACAAAGATTGCTTAATATTTTGAAAAGTTATTATTTGAAGGAGGATTTTTTTTACATAGCAGTAGACTCACACACAAGGAACAGATTTGATAAAGGTCCTTTTTAGGGCATTTTAGCATCTACTTGTGTGACAAACATGTAATTTATGTGGTGCTTTACTTGATGCTAAATAGAGTGTGGATTGGTCATAACAGATTTGCAATTCTTGGATCAAAGTTTTGGGAGGGAAACTGTACAACAAATCTGTGAAAATATTTACAAAGTTTCCAAACATATATAGCTAACAGAGGACACTTAAACTACTGCTTTGGAACCCAAGGGAACCCACTTTTATTTTTGCTAGTTGGGAATACACAATGTACTCCACATCTTCTCTTGTCTTTAAAGGGGAAATGCAGACAGTAATGATCAGTTCTGGAGCTGTTGTTTCTTACATGAAAACCCTACTCTCTTAGCTCATGCAAGAGAAGTATATAATATGAATTCTTTTATATATGTACTTTAAAAAATATTTTATACTTTTTATGCATCACAATATACTTACTGTAAGACTTTGTAATACACATTACTAGAACTCAGTTTATGGGCAGAACTTCTTTTGCAAACTTGACTGTCAGTTATCCTACTCCTGAAACACTAGCAAATAAATACACTGAACAACTTTATGTAATGGCTCCAATCTGCCAGTATGATAATAATAGAGTTGAAAAAAAGATTGAGAACAATTTAAATGTTTTCAATTCATCCTTCCTCTTTCTCAATCCTCATATTTTTTTCCAGAGAAAGGATATCAGCAATTTAGACAGCCTGCATACTTTCCTAAGTCCTCTAATTTTTGATTCTGCACTTGAGTTCTATTAGATAAGTTTATTTCTTTAAAGTAGCAATAAAGTCATCTGAGAAGACAGCAAGCCTTAAAGATGCTTGAAGCACACATACCTTTTGACAACATGAATCCTGGTTCCCTATTTGTTTACCTTCTGCAATTGCAGTGTCTTGGGAAAAAGGTCTTTAATACCAAAATCAATTTAAATATTATTGGAATCACAGCAAAACCTTCATCTGATGGTATATATATTTATTATAAACCATGTTTGTTTCTTACTACTACACAGTGTATACCGCTTTGTTAAATATTAAGTAAATAGGGGAAAAAAACACCAAACCTTAGCATTTAATAAAAGATTTTTTGTGAAATCTGAGACATAAGCCTTATTTTATAATTAAGATTTAGTAATCTTAGGTTAGCTCAGATTAATAAAGGTACGAATTTTTCTTACAAAACTTAAAAACATAGTTGTTTTTAATTAAATCCTAGCAAGCATGCTATTAAATTTGTTAAGCACCTTAACTATCTCAAGTTTGATCTGTCCTAGAAAGAAATGTATGATTTCATTCTTACAGTGACAATGGACCTTCCTGAAACCAGCAGATATGAAGTACTCTTCAGAAGTTTTCTGAATGGAGAGTCCAAGGGTAAAAAGGGAGATCTTAGACTTGTTCGTGTTCTTGACATATTCAAGATGTTGCAGTCTTCATTCTGTTTACTGTTCATGGTAAAGCACAGGCAACAGCAAATTGACTCTGCAAAACTTGTGTATCTTAACAGCAGATGAAGTGTTGGGTTTTGAACATTCCATGAAATAAGTCATCTCTAAGACCATTCACATTCATTGTTCATTAAAACATTTTACCTACCTCTGAAAAAATACACTTAAGCCTCTTTTTCTATGAAGGACTGGTGATAGATCTACTTTTGCATGTAGTCAGCAGTAGCATTTCCTGCTTGAACCTACTGGTCTTGCATGAATCAAGGAACAAGGACTCCTCGTTCAACAGCTGCTCAGTCCAGTTCTGTTCCATTATTATCAACTTAAAACTCATTCCATACCAAAATGCATGAGAACATGGATCTGGAAAATTTGTAAGTATTTTGGAAACATTTGGGGTGACCCACTGTTAAACATTGCACAGAAATATACAGGGTGTTTTTGGCTGTCTGAGACTACAATCTCTGTGTACATTTAGCAAACATATCAAGATGTTTATATAAACTTGGAAAGATTTAAACTGATTTTCTGGAAAACATAAACTCTGTCTTAACATCAACAACAAAAGTCCATTCAGGTAAAGAGGCGATGGTAACAGTGAAACCAGTGTTGTACTGGTGGGAGCTCAGACTTCTGCTCATAAACTAGAGTAACATGAAGTGTTATTTTCCATAGTATGAAGAGAAATGCGTGAAAATCTTCAGTGGGCTTTAAATAATAGAATATTTTGAACCGTTCTGAGTAGAAGGAAGGATATGAACTTGTTTAATATCCAAAGGCAAGTTAAGCAGTGACAGTGCACTGCCACCAAGGTGGAAAAAATATTCCCCTAGGTGTAGATTTTTGGCTTAATGAAGCTGGCCTACCTGATTTTCAACAACTGTAACCACGCAAAAAGAACTTGCCCTGCATTTGGAGTCATAGCAGAAAACACATGGCCTTCCTTAGTGTGCCTGAATCTGAGACTTACCTTTCCTGTAAAAAAAAAGGCAATATTTCTGTATTCTGCTGTCAGTGAGAAATATGTATTTCTAAGCACACCAGAAGGATAAAGACATTGGTGGCATAAACTAAGCAGTTGTTAATTCTTCCATTTAATGGAATTTCCCCTACTCGTTGGGTGCCAGGTTGTGGGTTTTTAATAAATAATTTAATATAGAAATGTATCTAAGTCGATAGCTTAGGGTTAGAGCTTTCAAAAAAGAAAAATTGTAGGTGTATAAGAGAGATAAAATTACTTAACTGGCATTCATAGGAAAACAGTAGGTGAATGTGAGAAAGATGAAATTATATGACTGGTATCAGCAGACGAGATATATTAAGAGTGAGCGAGATTGAAGTGGGAAGGCAAAGATTGCACGAGGTAAGATCATTACATAATCACATGGTATATTTTCTTAATGATGGTATATGAATATGAATTTCAACTGAGGTGTTGTTCTGATTCCACCACAGGGAAGAATGACTGGTGAACAGGTTTTTAAAATGCGACAAGATTTGACATATACTCTTATCTAGGGAAAAGAAAAAGAAAGAATCCAAGATGACCACCAGGTTTTGGGGTAGGTATAATTAGGGTGGGTGAAAATATTGCCATCATTTCTCCCGTTTTTAAATGTGCATCACTCCTCATACTGGCACTTGACCCAATCATTGTGACGTATTTCCTCATGTCTGCATTCTAACAGAAATGGTACCCTTTTTCTATTTGTGTATTTGCATACAATTTTACATAGTAATATAAATCTATGCAGGTCTACTTCTACACTGACATCTAAAAGAAGTTAATCTAGCTAACTGAACACAGAATTTGTATTCCTTTTAAAAGAAAATGTTATTGGAACTGATTTTATTTATTCTCTCTCACATTCAGTGGCCCGTTTATTCTAGATTTTTAGGTAGACTCACACTGAAAGATGGAAGAGTGCTACCCTAATTATTAAATGGTCAGTCGGTGCATGCTGATTTTATTTATTGGGGACACATATGAGGGATGCGCAAGCCGAATAGTTGAGTTAGTGAGAAACGTGGCTGAACAGAAGGTCCTGAGAACATCTTTTTCCCTAGGGCTGTGCTGAGATCTGAAGGTAAGAAGAGGGTGCCTGGAGAGCAGAACAGGAGAGGACATGACTGCACAGACAAGAGAAAGGCACAAAGTGCAGTCAGGAGATCAGTGAGGATGGTGAAGGTGAAAGCTGAAGGAAAGAGCTTAGACGGATCATTTGCAACTGTCTGGTTTACATGTAGTAATAGAAATAACTGAATATATTTACCTGCCACTGTTATACTCAATGGATGTAATCAGAGAACGCAATGGAAGGCATAAAGAGGGATTTTTCACTGACAGATTCCTGAGAAGGTAAGTTTTTTCCTGTATTTCAAGAAATTCAGTTGATTTGTCCTGCTATCCCTCTTATCTTTTGGGGAAAAGACATCGTCTTCACTGAAAAGTTTTGAGAAATTAGTAAAGTTTAAAACCAGTAAGATTTTGAAGAGATATTTTAAAATATAGTGTTAGTGACTTTTGTAAAGAATTTCTTAAAGTAAAACTTCAGTTTTGGAAGCTCAATGAAAAACAACAACAGTGACTGAATTCTGTTAAGGCTTACAATGTGACTAATGAATCCTCTGTCTGTATGAAAGGTGAAATGCAATAAAACTTACTGAACACAGATGCAAATTTACTTTCCCAAGTAGTACAACCTGGAAGAACTTTCTATGGTTGGGTAATGTTTATAATGGAAATCTTGCGATGTGTTTTTGTGAACTAGAAGTAGGTAGCATTTCAGTTTCACTAAAAACCTGTGTAAGATGTAGGCAGGTCCATTCAGTATAGAACTATGCACCTCTTGTGAAAAATAAAAATGGGTTGCTTCTATAATGTGAAATAATCACTTTAAGAGAGAAGCAATTCAGCTCCCATTAGAGGAGGATCTTCTTGCAGGATACTGGGTGGTGCATGGCACATGTGACACTAGAAGTGAATTGAATATGGGTTTTGATATGAACCTAAGTAATGACTGAGAATTCTCTGACCATAAAACCTAAAAATGGTAGCAGCAGGTGGAGTACAAAGCAACTGACAATGTCCCTCCTCTGCCAGATAAACTATGTTTATTTATAGGAGAAATACATGCAGTGAGTAAAGATGATGACTTTCTGTTCTGCCTTGCTCAGTTTTGCAGCTGTCTGTAGAAAAACTGCAGAAATTTGTTTGAGATACAAAGACAATTGGAAAGTAATTTACAGAAGTTCTTTATTCCAGATGGCTGCTTTTCAGTAATGACTATATATGTGTTAATTATTGAGGGAATAAACACATCTTCAAGTGTGTATAATACTGTTTTTCTTCTTCAATTTAAATTGTGTGTTTCTAAAATTAGTTCTAAGGGTTTACTGTAGCTAATAGATCAGGAATAGATGGAATGAATGCTGCTACAAAGATTTCATAGATCTTCTGTAAAAAGGTCCATTGAACATTCAGTGGCAAACTGCTATAGAACATTGAACTTTTGAATCCAGATGGTGTTTGTGGTGCTTCATTTTCTGTTTATGGACTCTTCCTGGTGGAGGTCTATTCAATTTTACAACTATAATGAACAGTACTCTAACAATGTATGGAGTGACTTAACATTAGAAATGGAAATTGTGTCAGTAGTATTCTGAAAACTGTCCCAATGAAATGTTATCATTTTCAAAATCTAGATTTTTTTTCTTCCTGAAAGTCAGAGAACGGGGGAAAAGGATAGAACTTCAAGACTTTCATCTATCTTGTTTTGCTGTTCGAGTTCTTGAAGAGTTCAGGTGTAATCACAGCCTTCTGTTACAACAGGAAGCACCATCTGCTGAGGCATTCTGTAAGTAATATAATGTCTCTCCAGAGATAGTTTAGCATTCAATTCACAGAGAAAGATGGCAGAGACTTGTAAACAAAAGGAGACAACTGAAGCAGTGAAGAATGGGCTGTGCTCTAAAGATTCAATATGTTTCTTTATAGTTGAAAAATCCTGTAATGCTATAAAATCCTGGCAGAGATTTCTGTTGTATTAATTGTGGCTTTTTTTTTTTTTTTCTCTCAGTCTTGAGCCATTTGAAAGCCAAAAAGTAATGCCAAACATAGCTTTTTTATTTTTTATTTTTTTAGGCAAAGTGAACTCTGGAAAGGATAGGTATTGGCTGTTGGTGCATAACCAGATATGAAGTGGCTCAGAATGGTCATTAGTGTTCTTAGATGACAAGTGGCTTATTTAAACACTTTTCACCTTTATATCCTCTCATAAAATATCTTAAAGGAGACCGTAAGAGTTGTTGAAGTGAAAGGGAGATGAGATCGACTGGAGGTTATTTCCCACATTGTTTTCAATTAAATGAAAGTATCAGAATCATAAAATACAGATAATTTACAGTATGAATTTAATAAAATTATATATAACTGAAAAAAAAAAGCCAAAAAGTCTGCATATTTATGGCAAGAGGTTAAAGAGTACATAGGCTATTCTTAACAAAGAGCAAGGTCTGAGTCTGTAGCAGTTCTAGGATCTCTTCTATAAAGTATTCTAAGATAAGAAAATAATGCTTACTCATAAATACATATATATTCAAAATCTAGATTTTTTTTTCCTGAAAGTCAGAGAACAGATAGGGAAAAGGATAGAACTTTAAGACTTTCATCTATCTTGTTTTGTTGTTTAAGTTAGAGTTCTTGGGGAGTTCAGGTGTAATCACAGCCTTCTGTTACAACAGGAAGCACCATCTGCTGAGGCAAAAAAAATATATGTATAGTATTAAGGAAATTTGTGTGTCTTCCAAAACACAGCGCTACCCCTTAATATCATCCATTCAAGAAAATATAGTTGGGTCATGTCCATTTGTGATCATGAAAGTATATGTGTTTTGTGTGTTGAACAGTATGTATTTCACGTGCTTTTCTACATTAAGCAGTCAGATTATGTTAGACTTGTGTGTTTGAGAACTTCAGGGAGAAAGAAAAGAGGAATAAAAGAAATATATGAATTAATTAATTTCCATTTAAAGATACTTACGTTGTAACAGGTAGGATAATGTCTTCATAGCTCTGATGCAAAGTACAGAGTACTAAGAAGAATAGTTCTTTACTTGAGCATATAGTTTTGAAGCCAGTGTTGAAGCTGATGTGTCCCTGAGCTAAGTGATAGTCCAATCAGGGGCAGTTATATGTGATACAGGTGGCTTTCAGCTGAACTGAAATACTTCATTTGTGACTTAAACCAATGGTTATTGGCATGAACTATTACAAAATCTCAGCCTTATTTTTAAACAGTGCAATTTACAGTGACTCTTTGAAGGTTCAGGACAGTTATGTGTCATGTCTGTCCTCATGAATTAAATTCTGATAATGAGTGTTTATGTTTTGGCATAAGAGATGAGATGCTTTTGTTTTGCTTTCTGTGCTATTATTCAGAACATGTTATTCATTTTATACGAGTTGTACTGTCCCCTGGGCTGCAAGAGGTTTCACCCAGTGCAAAGGAAATTGTCACTTTGCTTACAAAATGAAGACAGCAATGACATTTAGAGCCAAAGAAGAAGTGTAAATTATAAGGCAGGATATGGTGGGACCCAATTATTTTCTTCACATAAATATTTCAAAAAATGAGAAGAAAGCAAAGTATTAAATCCACCTTCCCTGTACACAGACCTACTGCTTCTTAAATGATTACTAAGTTTTCTTTCATAACCAAGATCTACACACACAAATAATTTCCTAAAAAAAATGTTCTTCTGTGTATAGAATATTAAACAGTCTTGGAGAATCACAGTTGGAGGACAGAGCTTTTTGAATCCAAATTGTGGAAGAATGAGAGCAATGAAATCAAACTGTCAAAAGAATTCAGGCACAGTGGCCTCTGATTTAATAATTCTTTTCAGGAAAACTTCAGAAATTGTCTTATCTTACTGTATGGGTATCTCCCTCCCTCTCTCTCTCTCTCTTTTTAATGAGTTATTTCTTTTATTACTTTTTTTTAATTATTATTTTTCCTGCACAATGCCGCACTAAATATATTAGTGTTTTTGTAAGCCCTGTAAGCTATAAACAGGAAAAAGTATAAAAAATACCATATTTTATTTTTAGAAATGTGCAATGACTGGAGGATTTCCTATATAATTAGTGATTGCTGGGGAGCAATTCAACACTACCCAAAATGCCTACTGCCAAGCGTGTACTCATCACATTTATGAATGGGGGAATAATTTGGAAAAGAGGCAATAATCTCCTGTACAGATTTATTCCAAAGTGTATTTTTCTTTAAAAATCGCTTGGTGATGAATAGTAACAAGTAAAGATAACAGTATCTTTGCCTTGCTTTCCTAGACTTGCTAGAGGTTGACTTCAAAAAAAAAAAAAAAAAAAAAAAAAAAAAAGGAAAAGAGAATCCTTGAATAGTTGTAGAAAGGCTTATTTCATAAATCTGAGTTTCAGACTGTTAATACACTGCAGAAGTTATTTAGCATTACCTAGCATCAGTTTCCTTATCGTAAGTTAACCCTGTTACCTACTTACAGTACACTGAACTCCTGCTGTGATGTGCAGTAAACTGGTTAGGACTAAAATGGCTTTGGGGAGTTGCATATTGCATCTTCTTAGTCCCTTTCTTGCTTGGTTTAGATATCATCCATAGAGAGACTTTGTTCTCTACTTCAAAACAGTCCTGTTGATGGGTTTAGGATTTATTTTGATTTTGGTATTTTAGGCTTGAGATTTCTAACATTTATTCTACACTGCTCTCATTAATCCAGCAACATTTCTGGCCTGCCATCTGTAATGGCATCCTGGCACATATTAAGTAAGAGGAATTTGTCCTTTGTTGGATTTTTCACTGTATAATCAAGGAGCCTGTTGATTGCTGGTAAAATGAACTTTCCTTCCAGTTTATGCCACTTGCTTTCACAGCTTCAAATCTTTTTTTTTCCTGTTGAGGAATGAGTTTGGTATGAAAAGGACTCTTGAAAAAAATACATTCTAAGCCAATATTATCTGAAAGTATCACCCACTATTTTTTCAAATAGCACCTTGAATTGCTACAGCTTAAGGAGATTTGAGAGCAATACTATTTTTCTGTACTTTGTGTTACTTTAGTAGGAATCTCTGTAGCCTGATGCATTTTTCTGGCACAAAGTTATTTTAGTGAGTATTTACAGTTAATAATTACTTCATCTAAAAGAAAGATGTGGAATTAATTTTTGTCATTTAAATTAAAATAAATAAATAAATAAGCAATAAACTAGACAAAACAACAAACAAATTAAGAATCCCACTACAACAAAAACTCAAAAAACAACAAACAAACAAACAAACAAAAACAACCAAGCCAGCAGGAGTAGCATTTCTTGGTGACAGAAATGCCTTGCTTATCTCTGCTAAAGAGCTCTACATCTCTCTGCTTCCCATCATTTTACAATGGGCTTCTTGCTTGTACTCCTAGCACTAAAATCAATAAAGTGAGAGCATTTCAGAGGAGTTATATTAAGTCATTCTTTTGGAACAAAGAGGAGCTGAAAGCAAGTCTTCATTATTGTGTATATTACTAATCAACATTCAGCTACAGGAACAGAAGCCTCTTATGGTTTCTGCTGACATAAGGGACTTTTCAGGAAACTGCAAAACTTTTCTAAGTCATTGATTTCTTAACATCTGGCCAGAGAAAAGCATATCCTGATAAGAATGGGGACCAAATATCCACAGCAGACTTCACTGGAATGCTTGCACAGATGTATGCATCTGTCTTTGAACTCTTATTACTGGAGAAAGGAAGTACAAACACTGTAGATCCTGCTGGGAGCAGCTGTGACTTCGGATGTCCTTGATATTTTTTCTGGACTTTGACATGTAAAAATCTCATGTACTAAGGCTGTGTACACACAGTCCTGTCATTAATGGTAGAAAGACAACAACAACAAAAAAAACACATAAAGTGGAATAAACATTCCTGTAGCTGAATCTATAAAAATATCGGAAGGTGAAGTGGTGGCAGCAGTACCTTTACTTCTGAGGGTATGGAAGAAAGAACCTCTTGAATTATGGTGATGTTGCACATTTAAAGCGAATCACCACTTATGAAAGACCCTAGCATGTCACTTATCTTTTATTTATATTTTTAACTTGCCCCTCAAGATGGATTTTGTCAGACCTATGCCTCCTTATGTCATGCTTATTTCATTAATGTAAGTATTGAAATAGTGCAAGGATTATTTTGAATTTTATCTGCAACAGTTCTGCCAGCAGAAGACCAGAAATACGATTTTGCAGATAGTGAACAGAAATCCCTAGAGTATCAACAATTGGAAGAGCATGTTAGTTTCTCTATTACTTGATCAATGCTGTCACTAATGCAAATCTATTCCCACAATGCACGGAGTGTCATTAATTTTATGTTGTTTACGTACTCTTGCCATAAGGTTAAACAATTCCTACTATTAAGCTGGATGAAATTGCATTACCTTAATGAAATGCACTTTACTGATAAAGAAGAATGTCACTTTCACAAGTGGAAGTGCTGTTAGCAAATTTTTACGAGAGAATTCCCAAAATCATATCATAATTGCTTGGACAGCTGTGTAGTTTACATAATGAGCAAACAATGCCAAGGTTTTTTATTTTCTTTGTCAGCTGTATTGGATGTTAGTATGCATGGTGGACCTTTTTTAAGCCTTTTATTACTTGATTGCAAATCATTCTTCATTGCTGCCCAAATTTATGGAGGGACATTGCTCCCTGAGGTGCCGTATCCTTTCAGGTCTGTAACTGAACATGACTGATGGCTCCAGTGTAACAGTTGCTTATTACGGCACTCACTGAGCTATGATTGCTCCAATACTTTATGTTGGCAGATGTGTTTCCCTTGGAACAGCATCTCTGAGACAGAGGTCATTGATCAAACCCCCCTCTGGCTGTTCCATTATGTGCAAATTATTGCTAAAAGCAGAGAGACTGAAAGGGGGGGTTGTGTGCATGTGTGTGTGCAGGCGGCTTCCTCACTGCAGAATTGAGGGAATCTAATGTAATGAAGCAAAAGAAAAATCTGTCTAAACTGGAAAAATGTTTTTATAATATGATCAAATGGAGGAGAAAGAAAGAAATTAAGATTTCAGTGGGGAAAATATTGCATAATACAGGAGCATTTCCTTTTTAACTGAGCAATGCACAGTGTGTGTCTTGTCTGTATAAGCTTTCAGTGTTGAAGTTAACAGAAAAAGGGGCAGTGAATGCCTAGGACACTTCTATTAATATTTATTAAATGCATGAGAGAACTATTATTTATTGGAAAGGGCCTTGCTATATAGTAATGAACAGTGGCTGAGAGGTGCACCAGTTCCAAAAAGAACAGAGCAGAGATAGGAGCTGCTGAATAAAGCAAGAGGCTGTCTCGAGTGCCTCCTAGACTGTTTGAGTGAGACATGGATGCTCACTACCACAAGCATTCTTAACAGAGGGTAGAGAGTGCCTCAATGTGCCATGAGCATTGTTGCACAGAAAAAGAATAATACCACTAACCTATGAAAAATGTACAATGCATATACAAGATATCTAAATTGTGACTATGAACTTTGCCTTTCACTAGTAGAGGTGAGGATCTTTTTTCTGAGTTTTTTTTTTTGTTTGTTTGTTTTTTAGAAGCAGGAACATTATGGGCACAGGAGATCAGAAATCTTGAAAAAGATTTCTGAAAATTCATGTATCCTTTTCTCTTTCTCCCCAGAATAAGTTAAATAAAATATCAAATGTTTACAATCTATGTGGCTTGAAGTAAATTATAAAATAAATGGAGTTTTTCTGGATAGTTTACTGAAATTTAGATAGGCTGTTCAATTAAACCTTAGACAGATGGTATCTTTTGCCTTTCCTCAAATTTTATTTGCTTTTTTGTTTTAACTTTCCCTGGTTTTGCTTTAAAGTTTTCTGAAAATAATACAACAGATTTGTGTGTGTATGAAAATGCAAGTCTTCAGTGTGATCCTACACAAAAATATTTATTTTTGGTAACAGTGAAAAACTCATTTATTTTATAACTTTTTCTAGCTTTGTATCTCTAAGCACTTTGGTTAACATGAAGGAAAAATTACTAATGAAGAAAGATCAGTTGACACTATTGTTTACAAACCTTAGTTCAAGATGTGTGCTGTGAATCATCATCCATAGAGACAATCAAAATTTAACTGAACAGGGTCCCAGGAAAACTACTGCAAATCAAACTGTTGTTTGCCAAGGATTTCACCCAATGAAATTGGACAATCATGATAATGGACTATCTAATGTAAGCAAGTCCATTAAATTCTTAATAAAATATCTTTGCTGTACTTTTTGATAAAAAGTAAAGCTCCCATAAAACCTGCTCAGGAATAACACTCTCTCCTGGGAGTCTTACTTTCCTTCACAAACAGTTGAACAATTATCATGCTGGATATCAAGCACTTAATAGGCTGTAATTATTTTAACCACATGCTTTATATTTAATTGGCTTTAGCTTTCTTTATAATAACAGAAAAGTGTTCTTTGTCCTGTCTGAAGAAACTAAGCCTAACTTGGTCTTTTGGAGAAAGTAAATATACTTGTGATTAATAGATACTTCCTGTTTACACCCCCCCCCCCCCCCCCCCCCCCACTTCATTTCAGACAGGGGGTCAAATTTTTATTTTAAAAGGAAATTAAAATGAATCTAGTAGTCATTCAAGTTTCTTGAAATTCTGAAAGAAGATATTTCCTTATCATGGTGAATATTTGTCCTTCATCCATTGCTTTTGTAATCTCCCTTGTGTGGTATACCAGAATTCAGGAACCTTCAGGAAATAACTAATATTCTCTTCTTTAAGGGAAGAGAAAATGAAGTTGTGATTTACTTTAAAAAACAATAAGAAAAACAAAAACAAAAACAAAAAACAACAACACATTATGACCTTTGCAAACAGAAAAATATTCTTCACCCTTGTTTTATTCTTGATGTAATAGCAAGATGAATATCCAGATGAAATGCTACATTTTGGAAATATTTGGCTTATAAATAAGTTTAATTTCCATAGTGAGGCATTCAAACAAAAGCAAAGTGATGAATTAGGTAATATTTGGAAAAACAAGAAGGGAGAGAGCTTTGCAAACCTTTTTTCGTTGTATGATACTTGCTTTAGTTATAACACTTGTTCACTGTGTGGAGAAGTGGTTTGTCTTTCATTGTCCAGGAAGAACTGCTGAACCAGGACAGGTAGCTTTTGTTTGCTTGAAAAGTTTCACGGTCTGATTGTCCAGGAATCTGTCCCATTTTTCCTTTAGAGTCATATTGCTTGTATTCATATTTTCTCATTATGGAATATGATAAAAAATAATGAATCCCTGTAATCACTGCATTTCTCTGAGTACAAGAAACTATAGATCTGTCAGTTAGAGAAAAAATATTTGAGCAGAAACTGTTGAAGTTAAAATGAAGTTATTTACATGGAGTAGAATCCTACTTCTTCTCTCTTTTCTGACCCCAAATAAGACATAATTATTTCTTCAGAAACAGGACACGTTATGGACTGATTACATAATGCTCCCGAAATGTGCTTATTGGTCACTCACATATTTTCTTGTGCAAGTGGTTTTGTTTGTTACCTGTCAAGAAAAATATACAGGCCATTTTCCTGAAGTCATGCCATGAAGCCACATTTCCGTCCTGAAAGTGATTAATTTCTCCTAGCATTGCATTTATCTATTTTGAATAGGCACATAATGACTGTGTGAAAATTATTATTGCAGGACATTCTGCTGCGATATATATACTCACAAATAAAAACTGCAACTGCAGAATGCATGTAGGACTTGGATACTGTTTACCATTGTGCATAATCAGATTGCTGTCTGATTCTGCTGTAAAAAAGGTTTAGCAGAAACAATCCTGCTAATGTCAGGGTAGAATTAGTATTTTATGTAATTTGGGGGGGATAAAATATCTGGAATAGCTCTTGTAAAGGATACACAATTTATTTTTTTTTTTTATTTTATTTTTTAATAACCTCTGGGTCGTTATTCTTGCAAAATTTCCTTTGGTATCCTCAAATTTCCTTCTGCTTACTCTTCGGACTTGGAGGCAGTTACAATGCCGTTATTTAAATCCCTTGTCCTGCAAGAATGAATTAATGTTCTTGAATGTAAGTTAATTTTGAACAAGGAGCACTTTAGATAGCAAGAAAGATGTAGATTTGCAAGTCAGCTGCTCAGAAATGTAAGTCACACATTGGTCATTTGCTATAAAACCAGAATATTTATGATGCAAGCTGAGGATTTATAACAGCAAGACAGCCACTGTCATTTGATTCTTCTCTGCTGATGTGTTGTCAGCCCTCTTGTGACTGTGCACGACTATGAACAATATAGATCCCAAATCTTTTATCTATTGCCACAACTGATTGTATTCAGCAGTATCATTTTAAATGAAGAAAACTTTTGGGACAATGTTCCCATTAAATTTCAGTTTTGCTGAATTAGTCTTTTCTGGAAAGGGATAAATAGCTCACTGAAGAGTCCTAGCATTTAGCAAAAGGGTCTCAGATAACAGATTGCATCTCAGTAACAGGGAGTGAACAAAAATTTATAAGAATGCTGGAAAAATTCTATACCAGATAATTAATTCTACATAAGTTGTGCATGTGCTGATGTATTCTCTAAATTAATGTCAGGTCCCTCAAAGACCATTTAGAAACCAAGGCAATATGGTTAACTGCCATTACTGTTCAGCAAAATAGAATATCTGTTAGTGAGAGCAAAGTCACTAAAAGTCTTATAATCATTCGGTAGCAAGACAGGCTGAAGTAGCAGTCTTTCCAGGTCAGTGAGTGTCTTGTCTAAACTCTGCTGACTTTCCCTGGATTAGCAAAAATATATATATCCAGACTCTTTCCAGGTCAATTAATAATATCTCCAGTCTTTGACTTTCCTTAAGATGTTGAGGAGTCAGATAGGGACAGTTTAAGCTTAATAGAGTCATGATCTTTTTATTCCGTGTAAATTCTTCTGCATTTTTTAATGATGAAAACCATGACTAGTAAAATAACATCCCTCCTGTCTTGGTGAAAAAAAAAGGAAAAAGTGTACTACAAACCTACAACTTCAAAAATTTTAAATGTAAAACATTCTATATTTAAAATAAACTGTTCAACTTTGTTATTTTTAGTATTTATAATCCATTTGGAAAATTTTTCATATTTTTCCTACTAAAACTCTATTACTGATGTTTTCCAAAGTGCTCACAGTTGGTGTGATTTTAAGATTTTTGCTATGAAAATGGAGGGGACACTTTAAAGCAACATTCATTAACTTAGCAATTAAATACAGCACTGTCATGTGCATGCTTAACTTGAAAGGTTTTCCCCCACAGCTTAACATCACTAACTGAAGGTTCATTATTATTAAAATTGCAATTTGAACAGCCTGATTCCTTTAACCAAGTGGACTTTAATTCAGATGTATGAAGTGACATTTCACTTTATTAGGGTTTACTCAGTGGTTTTATTCAGTTCAATGCAATGTATGTAACTTCTAAGCACAGAAACAGAAACTGTTATAGTAGATTTCCATATGAGACTGTATGGAACTAATAATTTTAGCAAAATTCCAGTGTACATTTATCACACTCTGTCCACTGGAGTTTATGTTGCTTTGGAACCCAGAGTATACTGCTCTGGTTATGGGTATATTTCATCAAGAATATTTCATCAGGTATAGGCTGCTGGCATTGAGAAATATGGTCTTATTATATTTTTCAATAACTTGAACAAGGAAGACAAACATAGCTACATATCTCATTTTCTTATGAGGTTGTTAGCTTTCGTTAGGTTATGGTGAGGGAGAAAATCATGACATGTAGTGAGGAGGAAAAATATGATATTTATCTGGACTATAGGGCAGAACAGTGATATAGGAGCACAGAAAATTTGAGCTACAGGTCTAACTAGGCATCTTCGCTCTGTTCTTTAATAGCTATTTTAATTTCATCCTTCTCAACACTTTCCTCTTTTAAAACAAGAATAACTTTTTACTCCGTTAGAGAAGGGTGAGACAAAATACTAAATTCATTTTGAGACAGATAAAATATCTCATGGCTTTGCTGAGACAAATGAATAACATTTAGAATGATAATTAAAAAAAAAAACAACAGCAAGACTTTTGCATGCAATTTGGCATGGGACTCTATCGCACCACAAACTTCAAAATTTTGGAAATGCAGGTCTAATTTACCTCAGCTGAACAGATATCACTCCTGTGTGAACACAGTATATGAATCCACAATTAATTTGACTGTTCAAACAGAAGTAGAGTTAATTGGCAGTGTATCATGATATCAGGGATGGGAAAATTCAGGAACAAATTAGGAAGTGTATACCTAAACATAAAATTCTTTAAAGGCTGAAAATTTATTTGAACTGCTGTCTTAGAATAAGATCTAAGCCCATATTTACAAAGCTGTTTTTGCTCTTAGCACTAGGTTTGTCCTTTATTCCTCTTCTCTCACTAAATTTTGCATTTATTATTATTATTATTATGTGAAGGCTGTTATATGCTCACAAAGATCCTTAAGAAAGCTAAGATGAGATCTTGTGACACCAGGTGAACATTGTTTAAATGCAAAGGTGGATAGTGACAAAGTAGTGCAACCTCTGTTTTGATGCTTTCATGAGATTTAACACTTTTTTTTTTAGTGATTTTTTTTTTAATGGGAAAAATAATAGAAATATTTATTATGCAGATCTAAGATACTACATGTAGAATCTAATCTGTTTGTGAGAATACAAGGTGATCTAGAGAGAGAGTGAGAACTCAAGAAAGAATCAGGGATTTCAAACTTAGCCAGAAACCTTGATGCATACAGCTATTGTTTCAGTTAAATTAAATAGGGGTTATACTGGGCTGGCAGCCAGTCACTAGTGAGACTCTCTAGAGCTTCATTTTAGGGTCTGTTCTCTTCAGTGCTTTTATTAATTATCTGGATGTAGAACTCAAATACATATTAAGTGAGTTTGTAGGCAAAAATAAATTAGGAAGAGCTGTTGAATCTCTTGAGAAGAAATGTAAAGGTAAAGAGATCCTGCAGAGATCTTGACAGTCTAGACATCTGGGCTATCTTCAACTGCATGAAGTTTAACAAGAGTAAAAGCAAGGTTCTGCACCTAGAATGGGGCAGCTCTGGATATATGTACAGGCGGGGGATGAGAGGCTGGAGAGCAGCTCTCTGCAAAAGAGCCTGTGTGTTCTAGATGATGGCAAATTGAACATGAGTCAGCAGCGTGCTGACTCAAAAGGAACAACTGTACCCCAGGATGCACATGGCCCAGCATAACCAGTGGCAGAATGGAGGGGTCGTCCTGCTCTGCTCTGCACTGTGCCACCTCAACTTGAGCAACGACTGCAACATTGGGCACCGCAATATATGGAGGACATAAAACTGTTAAGTACTGTTCAGAGGAGCCCAATAAAGATGATGCAGGGTCTACGGAAGAAGACACATGAGGAATGGCTTTGAGGTCCCTTAGTTTGCTCAGCTCACAGCAGGGCAGCTGAGGGGAACCGTGATGGCGGCTGCAGCTCCTCACAGAGAGCAGAGGGGCAGCACTGAGCTCTGCTCTCTGTTACAGGGATGGGGCGAGGAAATGGCATAGAGCTGTGTCAGGGGAGGGGCAGCTGAGTGTTAGGGTCAGGTTCTGCACCACAGGGCAGAGGGCATGGAACAGCCTGCTGGGGTTCAAGGAACATATTGGTAGTACTCTCAGATGTAGGGTTTGAATTTTACCTGGTCCTTTGTGGAGTTAGGAGTTGGATTCCACAATCCTGGTGATTCTTTTCCAACTTGGGATATTCTATGATTCCATGAATGTAGAAAAGTGAGTTCTTGGGGTTCAAAGCAGATTCTGAATATGGTATTAGTGTACACAAGTACGTGGAAATGGTAGAATAAATGTTACTGTTCCAGATATAAGAAAAAACCCCCCAAACTAATTTGCTTGATCTGATGATAAAGATTAAAATCTTTCAGCAATGCGTTAGACATGAAACTCAAAAAGCTTTATGAAGTATTGCATTTTAACTTCCGAATTACAAAAACTCTCTCAGCAGTCTATATGTTACAAAATTCTGGGAACTGAAAAAACTAATCCTCTTGCAGTATTTAAATAAAAGAAATAAGATGACATAAGCTTGTCAGCCTGTGTAGATTGTGGGCATTAGAATGGATGAGTGTCATTGGGCCCCATAAACCTGTACACATTCAGGCTCATCAAGTGGTCCTGAATCTGCTCTTCCTGCTCTTTGCTTGCAGACAGAGGGATTTTGCTCAACTAGCATTTGCCTAGAGTTTCAGGGATGTAAGAGATTCAGGGAATCTTTACTGCCATTGAAAACTGAGACAAAGAATTCATTGAGAAGCTCAGCCTTCTCCATGTCTGTTGAAGACGTTGTCATTCATCAGAGGGGCTTCCCTTGTAGTTATTTTTCACATCGCTCATCAAGTTTAGTTCCATCTGTGGCTTTCCTTTCCTGATCCAATCTCTACATGTCCAGATAGAATCCCTATATTCCTTCAAGGCCACACATTCTTATTTCCACTCTCTGCACATTTCCTTCTTACCTCTCAGTTTGAAGAGCAGGTCCTTGCTCAGCCACACTGTTTTTCTGACTCCTCTGCTGGATTTCATGCACTGGGGTATGGAGAGCTCTTGTGCTCTAAAACAGGCGTCCATGAAGAGTTTCCAGTTTTGGAAAGCATTTTGACTAACAAGCAAAATCACTACCAAATCAATGTCATGTGAATCACCTGGGTAACATTATTAAGCCAAAGGTTCTTTAGAGGAAACAATTGTAAAAGTAGACCTTGATGAGCAGATGTTTCTCTAGATAAGCTCTGTGGGACCATAGGTGTCTAAGATTTATATTTAGGGCATAAAATAATTACTGATCAATTCACTAATGACATGAAAACTAGAGAATCAATAAATGAAGTTATCAAAGCACTGATATAAACAGCCTAGAGCCCTGAGCTGTGTGGAATCAGGGATAAATAATATAGGAAAAAATAAATACAACAGGCTGCTTTTGCATATCTATGATCCTCCTGAAGTGGCATGGTCCTGTCACTTTCTGTATGTCACAACTTCCTGTTACAGAAAGCAGAAGTTCTGATAAAGGCTTGCAAATTGTGGATCATCAGTTGAATGTGAATAAATACCATCAGGAATAGCTTGCAGTTATTTCTGAGTTTGATTGGCAACTGTGTTGTTATTTTTAGGTTAATGCATCAAGGCCAGGTACCAACAATTCAAAAAGGACAATGAAAGCCTTAAAAGACTTGAAGAAAAATGTGGTATTGGCTAAGCACTCTAAAAAAAGTCTCAGCTATCCCAGTACGGATGACATAGTGGATAACAGGCCTGCAAACTGAACTGTGTGCATAGTCCTTTCCCAACTCAGCAAGGGAGAAGCGAAGCTGGGAATCAAGTTGGAAAAGTTTCAGCTATTACAGAAAGGTGGCAATCTCCAAGGAATGGGCAGTCTATGGATATCCAGGAAGTTAAACCTGAGAACTTTCACGCTGGAAGAGAAATGAGTGAGAATGGGTACTGTAGATGATACAAGAACATGGAGGGAGACTACAAGTAATAGCTGTTGGCTGTTTACTGTCATTGCAAACCTAGGGAATTTCAATGAAAAGCAACAAATGCCTACTTAAAAACAGTGGAGGTTACTTTACAGCAAAATGAACTGGTAGAATTCACTATAAAATATGCATTTATGGAATTAGCCTGCGTTGAAAAAGCAGCTGAATGGATTTACAGAAAAAATGAAAATCATACTGAAAACTCAAGTTAAAATCACACAAAATAATCCCAGAATTAGGAAAATCTCGAGCTGCAAAATACTGATGGCTGCAAGAGAAAGCAATACTTACCATCTTCCCAAACTACCTTCTCTAGGGCCATTGTAAGAGACAATTGGGTAAAGTACACCTTTTGTTCTGCTTCTGTATAGCCATTCCTACAGATTCAATGTAGCGTAATATTTGTGAATGAAATCTATCTGACACTGTTTTCTGTCATTATTCTATGGCTTAATGAGACCCAGTGATGGGTCTTGTAACAAAACTCACAAAACCACACTGGTGACATAACTCATGTACAAGCATATTTTTCAGTTGAATCTGATGGTATCTTGTATCATTCTTTCTGGTAAGACCAAAAAAGTGTTATTGATCCTTCTACCGATCTAGTGGTAAACAAGTAACAGGTAAAGTACTTTGTAGTTTTCATTTTATAATGAAGTTGTTCTTCCTCTGTATGTAAAAAGGAAGTCCAGACAGAAGCATAATCAAATCTTGCTCCTGGGATCTCTGGGTACAGACCTGAGTGTCTCATCTCTCCTACATCATCTATGCAGATGTGCATTTATAAATATAAATATTCTTAAATTTAATAAAAGTTAACCACATCTACTGTGATGATAGGCTTGGAAGTCACCAGAAATCATTACATATCAAACTTTTAAAAGTGAGCAACCAAATTATATTATGAGTACTGTCAAATAAGTACAAAACTTTTTAGTGGTTTTATGGATTTTGTTATTGGTATTCCACATCATAACAACATGCAATGCACTGAAAGTTAAAGAGTTAGTGCTGCACCTATGGTCTTGGAAGAGAAGAGTGTACTATATATCTCACAGGAATTCATTATTCTGCTTCTGTTTTCTATTCAGAAGGAAAGATAAAACTGACTAGGAGTCACAAGACTGTTATCTTTTTCTGCTTGTCTCTGTGGTGTGTGCTCCCTAGCCATCTCATCTACAGCGTAGAGTAAGGCCTTCGGCCCTCTCATTTATTTTATTTATTAGCTTCAATTCCAATTGTATTGTTATATATTGTGTTATCTTGCAAGCTATCGTATTTAGTAAATTAGTTTTCTCCCTTAACTTGTTACTACTGTTTTGTTTTTAGGTCTATCTCTCTACCTTCTCTCTATTTCCCTTCCTCCTTTCCTAGAGCATGGGTCTGTGGGTCCACCCACCCCATTAGTCATGGAATTAGGCTGAACTGGGTCAGAACCTTTGACAAACTTTTGCACTGATAATACATTGTACTTGTAAAGTAGATTGTATTCAAAAAGAAAGCTCTTCCTCTTGTAAGTCAACATAAATTTACATATAGATGTATACATATGTGTGTATGCACTTAATACAATTGGAGTAGAAAAAGTACTTCTCAGCTTAAGTTAATTACTATTTATGAATCTGCAAATTAATAGATGATGGGAAATTCCATTTAAACTCAAACACATGCGTGAGAATAAAACCATTTTTTCAGATCTGTAATCAGACTACTGACATTTTTGTTTTAACTTTTGAATACTTTTGTATGGAAGAAATAAGTTAAGAACTATTTTGCTTCTGATAGATTCTAACTTCAGTGAACTATAGACAGTAGTCTGGCATTTTGAAACATGTATAGCAGAAGATCACAAGTTTTTTTCTTCTGTAATATCACTAATTTTAAGGAACTTCTCTACATCCCACATTGTTCAGTTTCTTGTTAATTATTGCATTAGTAATTCATACACAGGCCATAAAATTTGGTAATGAAATAATACAACCCTTTTGAAAAAACTAGAAGCCTTTGAGTAAAAAATCTATCCAAACATACTAATGCAGAATTCTTGGCAAGAGAGTTGGCCCATCACTTTACTTAGAATTATTTTTAGTGGTATAAAGAGAAGAAAATCTGGTTTTGTGTAAGTGAACTGTGGAAAGGCTGAAGAACAAAGATTGTATTTTTTTTCTCAGATGGTAAGCACCATTATCTTCTACTCATTCTTCTACATATTTTCAGCGTTGTATTTTGGATTTGTAGAATCATATATTATGATTCAATTATAAAGAGCTTTAGTTTGAAGGTAGAGGAGATAGGTTAGGTTTAATTGGTGTGACTGTCACTTGTAAATCCATAGACTTTTTATTTGAAGATGAGCAGTGACTATAGATTTTATCTGTACTGTGCGCCTGTTTAGTTCAGATTTTATTAATTTCTGAGTTTCACGCTTTGGTGTTAATGCATAAGCCACATTTAAATGATTTTTTACTAACACTTTTTTAATATCTTAATATTAACACTACTTCTATTGCTATTTTTATTATTACTTCTATTGGGTTTTGGGTTGTGTTTCCTTACAGTGTAAAGAACATATGAATAATACTATAAAAAGGAAAAAATGATTTGTCATGATTTCAGGACTAAGTGCAGATGATTTTTTAAAAACTTAAAAAGTCTTTAACAAAAAAATAGGGACAAAAAAGACTTGAAATACACTGTAGAGCCCAGAAATGAGCTAAATCTATGTAAAACTGAAATTCTTAAATGCTAAGGAAAAAAACCACAACAGTACACAAGAACATGAGATGATAAAGGTAAGCAAAAACAAGATGCTGAGATTATTTAGTCTTAGTATTCCCCAGGAGTTAAAACAAAATAACAGAAACATATAGTCAAACACTATTCTGCACGTTAATGATTATGATCTGTTTTGGTAGAAGATGCAGGTGTTTATTTCTGTTGAGAATAAGGTCGTTAAATGATAAAATATCTTCTAAATGGAAGTTGCAATACTCTGAGCGAGAGACTCAACAAATGCATATGAAGAATAGAAACTAGAAAATACTTTTGATCTTAGGGCCAAGTGTTTGTGTATATGAGAGGTAAAAATTATTACTGCAGTTACCGTTGGTGGAAATGATTCAGAAAAGAGATACAACTGAATTTTTCAGAAAAGACAAAATCTGTAGGTAAAATCAGAATACTTAGTTTCAATACAGTGGGAATTGAAAAGATTGCCTTGGCTCAGCACAATTTTAAGCATGAATACAGTGTAGACGATGTATGGATTGGGAGTAGCCCTTCAGAGAAGGTTTTTGGGGTTACTGGTGGAAGCCAATCTCAGCAAGAGACAGCAGTGTTTACTTGCAGCCCAGAAAGCTAACTGTATCCTGGGCTGCACAAAAAGAAATGTACCTATCAGGTACATTCTCTCCCTCTATTCTGCATTCATGGGACCCTATCTACAGTAATGCATTCAGCACTTGAAGCCCTCAGAATAACAAAGACATGGAGCTGCTGGAATAAGACCATAGGAGGGTCATGAGGATAATCATAGAACCATAGAATCATCAAGGTTGGAAAAGACCTCCAAGATCATCCAGTCCAATTACCCAACCGCCACAACTACTTTCCCTGAACCTACTTTTTTTCTAAACTAAACAATCCCAGTTTCCTCAGCTGCTCTTTGTAAGACTTGTGCTCCAGACACCTCACCAGCTTCATTGCCCTTGTCTGGACACCCTCCAGGGCCTCAATGTCTTTCTTGGAGTGAATGGGACCTAAAACTGAACACAGTATTTGAGATGTGGCCTCACAAGAGCTGAGTACAGGAGGATGATCACTTCCTTGTTCCAGCTGGCAACACTATTTATGATACAAGTCAGAATGCCATTGGCTTTCTCAACTACCTGAGCATGCTGGTGTCTCATGTTCAACTGGCTGTCAGTCAGTATCTCCAAGTTCATTTCTTCCACACAGTCCTTCAGCCACTCTTCCCCAAGCCTGTTGTGTTGCCTGGGGTTGCTGTGGCCAAAGTGCAGGACCTGGCACTTGGCCTCATTGAACTTCATCCCACTGGCCTCACCCCAGCTATCCAGAGTCTCCACATCCTAATAATCGAAGGTCTGGAGCACCTCACAAGACTTAAGAGAATTAGGGTGGATTAGCCTGGAGAGGAGAAGGTTTCAGGGAGACCTTAGAGTGGCTTTCTACTACTTACAGGCAGACTTACAGGAAAGTTGGAGACAGATTCTTAAGGAGTGTAAGAAAAGCAGTGGGTAGCAGTTTTAGCTATAATAAGGAAGGAAAAAAATTCTTTACTATGAGTAAATTCTTTACTATTCTTTACTATTCTTTACAGTGAGGCATGGGAACATATTTCCCAGAGAAGCTGTGGCTGCCCCATCCCTGGAAGTGTTCAAGGCCAAGTTCGATAATTTAGTGGGCAAGATGATTTAATGGAGTGTCCCTGTGAATCAGTACCTCCAAGTTAATATCTTCCTCTTTGATTCCATTCTAACCCAAACTGTTCTACAACTAGATGAGTAAAAATGGAATTCAAAGGAGAAGAAAAATCAATTAGTTCCAAAATAACAGGGAATATCCATTTCTTGAGAAAATCATGCAAGATAAAAAATGCTGGTGCAAAGACTTAAGGGTCACTTTGGAAATAAAGTTGGCTATCAGAATAGAAAGTGAAGCAATTGAATAGGTGCTCATCACAGGAACTTAAAACATCATGAAGTATTCCAAAGCGCTTATTTTGTGAGTATGTCATAACAACTGTTTTTCATCACTGTAGGCCATTGAAATATCCTGTATATAAGCTATGATACATTTCTTGTTGGTGCAATTCAAACAGATCAATAAGGGTGATACTGGTTTTACTGATACTGGTTTTTTACTGCTCCACCAGGTTTCTATAATTGCTGGTGCAAGATGCCAATCTCCTTCTCAATAGACTAGAATTCTGAGTTGGTGTTTCAAGAAAAGATGAACAATCTCTTTTTAAATACTCCGTATTTCTGACCTGTTGTGGCTGATAACTGCCATGATGAATATGTGGAAAGAGAATACAATTGCTGAGCAGTATGGAGCTGTTGCTTATGTCTAGTGAGATTCTGAAGATGGATGAAATTTGTGGGAACATTTTACAGATAATTTTAGTAGTGTTCATCTACAGGTAGGCTGGAACAATGACAGCAGCTTGAATTACCTTGAGTAAACACAGTAGAGAATAAATAAAATGAACTTCATATATTATCTGATGTGGTACAATTAAGGAAAATAGATAGAGATCAGGTGGGTTAGGAAATAAAAAATTAACAAGAACTAATTGTAGAGGCACATTGGTTAGAAGAGACAGACCAAGGAGACTGTAGCCCCTCCGATAAATGACAAGGGAAATCTGACTTCAACAAACATGGAAAAGGCCGAGGTTCTCAGTGAGTTCTTTGCCTTAGTTTTCACTGGCAGTCAGGATTCTCAACTCTCACATCTCTGAAACTCTAGGTAAGTATTGGGAGTGCAAAATGCTTATGACTGTAAGCAAATAGCAGATTAAAGATCATCTTAAGAGACTGTATGCGTACAAGTCTTGGCGCTTGGAAAAATTATGAAACAGATCCTTCTGGAAAATGTGATAAGGCACATGCAAGATGAGGAATGTTATCAGAGGCAGCCAATAGGACTTCACCAAGGACAGGTCATGCCTAATCAATCTAGTAGCCTTCTAAGATCAAGTGATGGCATCTATAGACAAAGAGCAATTGGTGTCATCTAACTGGACTTTTGAAAGTCTTTTGATATAGCAACATCCAACATTTTTATCTTTAAATTGGAGAGAGAGAGAAACGATGAGTGGGCTGTCCAGTGGATAAGTAATTGGTTGGATGATCACAGCCAGAGGATTGTGGACAATGGCTCTATGGGTATGTAGAGGCCATGATGAGTGATGAGTGCTGTCCCAGATGGTGACTTGGATGTCTTAAGATCATCACCAGTGACCTAGAGAGTGGGACTGAGTGAACCCTCAGCAAGTTTGATGGTGACACCAAGCTGACTGCTTTAATTGATATGACAGAAGGAAAGTATGACATCCAAAGAGACCTAAACAACCTTGAAAAGTGGGCCTGCATGAACCTACTGAGATTCTACAAAGCTGTGGGCATCATCTTTGTGTCTCTCCTCTTGACCAGCTCTAACAGCACTGCAGAGATTACTAGGAATGATAAGATACTGTTTGAGTCTGCTTGGATTACCTTTTTGTCTATTATTGTGTTGCACAAAAGCATGTAAAATCATTCTAAGATTTCTAATTCAACATTGAATAATTTCACTAGTGTAATCCAGTCAGCTCTATCTTTTGCTGATATCTATTTTTATTTTGCATGCCAAGGATGCTTTGTCTTGGGAGCAAAAATTAGAAAAATATTCTTTTTTGCTTGACTAGAGGTTTCTGAAATTATTTTAGACATTGTCTCCACATAATTCACAGAATCTACCCAATGCTTGCATTCTATGTGAAGTACAGATAGTATGTGCATTTTAAATTAGGAGTCTTTAATCCACTTTATATCTTAAAGATTTTCTGTATCTCCATATATATATATTCATTCATCTTACCCTTATATATATCTATTAGTCATAAAGACAAGCAGACAGAATTTAGTGTAACTTATTCCCCACTACTTTGAAATTTTGAATGAATGAATGTTAGTGAATTAAAATAGATTTTATCCTTCCTAAAGAGTAAGTTAAAACTTAACAAGATTTTATTTAGATTTAATGGAAGGTGGATAGGAATGTTGTCATTATAAAAATTCAGAAAAGTAATTTTGTTTTCTTAAAAATATTGTATTTATTTCCTCTGTTGCTCAAGTAAGATCAATGTAACAAATGTTAGAATGCCTTCTTAGAATGTCTTTATTTGCATAACAAATGCAAATAAATATTGTTTGCTTTTAAATTGAAATTGTTGTCATTTTTGCCGTAATAAAAAATATTTAGGAAGGTACTTCTCAGATCTGCTGATATAAACTAAAAGCTTATTTTGGTTTAAGGGAATAAAGGCATACAGAGCAATCATAATTTTTATATACTATATCCTTGTGATCCAGGTACTTAGAAGCCTGTGGAGAGTTTCAAAACCATAAGCATTGTGTTAGAATAAGATTCAAAAATTTCAATTTTCTTATAGGAAATATCAAGATCCTACATTTTTAAAAGTTATTAGAGCAATCAATTGAGCAATACATTTAATTCAAACAAAAATAATACGAACTTCTTGTCAAAGGCTATAGGCTATAGTGTGTAGACTGAGAAAACTAGTTGTTATTTAAATTTGAATCCAAACTGGAAAGACTAAAATAAAGTCTGATCTTGATGTATCATTGAATATTTTGCTGTTCTGTTATAATGGAGACAATGCAAACAATATAAAAAGCTCTGCAACTACAGTCACTTCTTGGGAGTTCTTGGCCAGAAGTATTTTATGTTGCTCAGAGTTCACTGTTTTCTCTCTGACACAGAGACACATACACACAAGAGAATGCTTAATTCTTCCAGCTGTTGAACCATCTAAGCATCTCACTGTGTTTCTTAGCTGATATGGTATACAATATTGAAAAATACAAATATTTTTGCTGAGACTCTGCTCATGATTCATTAGCTGAAAGAATTTCCTTCTTCTAAACGTTCACAGATCTTAGAAGGTGTTGAGTTATAAACGACCTTAACAATCGTCTAGTTTCAAACTCCTGCCACAGGCAACATTGTTACCCACTGCATCAGGTTGCTCAGAGCCAGACCCAGCCTTGAAAGCTCCAGGAGCAAAGTATCCACATCTCTGGGCAAATTGTTACAATGCTTCACCACCCTCTCAGTAAAAAATTTCTTCCAAACATCTAATTCACATCTTCTCTCTTTTATTTTAAATCCATGCTCATTCTTCTATCAGTATCTGCCTGTGTAAATACTCAGTCTCCCTCTTGTTTATAAGGTTCTCTCAAATATAGGAAGGCCACAATGAGGTCTCATTAGAGTCTTCTAAGTTAAACAACTCCAGCTCTCTCAACCTTTCTTTACAGGAAAGGTGCTCCAGCCCTTATGGCTTCCTCTGGACTAGATTCAAAATTTCGACATCTTTCCTGTACTGTGGGTTGCAGACTTAAATGCAGTACTCCAGATGGGACCACATGAGGGCAGAGTAGAGGGCAACAATCGCCTCTCACCATGCTAGTTGTCTTATTTTGATTCAATTCAGGATTCTGTTGGCCTCCAGCACTGCAGGATTACACTGCTGGTTCATGCCAAACTTTTCATCCACTAGAAATCCCAAATACTTTTCTGCTGCTTTCAATGAGTTCCTTTCCATGACTGTGCACTTGGCTTTGTAGAATCTCATTAGGTTCATGCGGGCCCACTTCTAAAGATTCAAGTCTCTTTGAATGTCATACTTTCCTTCTGTCATATCAATTACAGCATCCAACTTGGTATCACCGTCAAACTTGCTGAGGGTGCACTCAGTCCCATTACCTACATCACTGACAAAGATATTAAAGAGTACCCATTGCAAGATGGCCCCCCGAGGGACATCATTTGCCACCAGACTCCTCCTGGACATAGAGCCATTGTCCACAATCCTCTGGCTGTGGACAGATTGGTGAGGCACCATCTGCCAATGGTGAAACCATTCTAACTGTCTCTGATAACCTCCTCATCTTGCATTTGCCTTAGCATGTATTTTAAGAGGATCTGTTGCATGATTTTCCCAGGCACAGAGGTGAGGATCACAGGCCTGTAATTCCCTGGGTCTTCCTTTCTCCCTTTCTTAAAAATGGGAGTTATGTTTCCACTTTTCTAGTCAATGAGGGCTTCACCTCAGAGTCACAAAATTTAAAATATAATGGACTGTGGCCTGGCAACCACATCAGTCAGTTTCTTCAGGATCCTGGAGTGTATGTCATCAATTGTCATAGACTTACATACATTCTATACCATGAGGAATCTTCTGACTTGGTCTTTCTGGGAGGGGAGCATGTACAGAGAAGGACAATGAAACTAGTGAATTATATATGGTGCAAGTTTTATGAGGAGTAGATGAGGGAAAGGGATTGTTTAGTATGGAAAAGAGAGGGCTCAGAAGAGACCTTATTTTCTCTACAAGTGTCTGAAAGGAGGAGGTGGTGAGGTCAGTGTCAGCCTTTTCTTCTCTAGAAAAAAGGCTAAAGGGAATGGCCTCAAGTTGCACTAGGGTGATCTGTATTGGATGTCTGGAAAAATTTGTTTTCTGAAAGAATGGTCAGGTGCTGGAACGGACTGCCAGGGAGGTGATAGAGACTTTGACCCTAGAGGATTACAATAAACATTTAGATGCTGTACTGAGGGACATGGTTTAGTGTGGAAATATTGGTGGTATGTGAATGATTGGACTAGATGGTCTTGGAAGTCTTTTCCAACTTTGATGATTGCATGATTCTATTATTCTTTTCCCCAGGCCTCACCTAAAATTTTAGAAACATAGAGGACACAGGAACCTTTTTTTGCAAATGAATTCTTAGCCAAAGAAAACATTGAGTAATTAAGATCATCTGGGACACATCTGAAATTTTCTTCTATTGCTTCCTAAAGCAGAACTGTTTGCTTGCTCTTCTCTGACACTAAGAAGCCTATCCTTTCCCCTTAGTTTTAAACTCTGGTGATCAGCCTAGACAGCTTACTGAGTAATATGTTCTTGCCCCTTCTGGTTAGCTATGCCCAATCCAACATCAACATACCCAGTCTCTCAAAGATGCATCAGTGCCCCACAGTGCAAAATACTCCATTAATAAGAATTTCTGACTTTTTTTTGTAACCCTTGTTTTCCGATTGGCTTATATTTCCATATAAAAACCATTGTAAATGACTAGAAAATCAGGTATGTTTCAGCTTTTCCAGGTGAGGAGCATAATGCTTGATGCTTAATATTATTACCTTGAAGGAGACTTCCTTCTTTAAAGGAGGATTAATTTTTTTTTTAATTTTTTTTTTTTAATGGTGGTATCCTGAAAAGAGTTTATGTGACTTAGAAGGCCAAAATCTGTCAGGAGAAAGCTTAACAACAAAAGAAAATTATTCTGGTTGTTTGTTGATATATGATAGTACTAATTGTTAGTACTGGTATTAGCATAGTAGTTAAGCATCCTTTTTTTTGTACATCATAAATAAGTTCATGCTAAATTACACTAAATTTATGCACAGGTTCTTACATGAAATTACAACACGAATACCCTGTATTGTATTTTATCTTAAAAGTAACTATTGTGAGTTACTGGTATCAGCAATGGTCTTCCATATATAAAGGCCACTATTTCTACTGGTTGTAGGATACTTGTTTCTAGTAATGACTACACAGCAGAAGAGTGTCAGTGTTGTGAAAACTGTGGTGAGAAAACCAAAACACATCAGAATGGAAATCCAGCGCAATCTTGGTATCAGAATGGCATTTTATTGTGTAAGAACTGAGTGCAATTTATTACTGACCCAGAATATAAGTTCTGTTATCTACAGAGAAATAAAAATGAAAACAACTAGCATAATTACAGAGGCTTTTCTTTGTTTCATTCTCTATTTTTGGACTGAAGGGAATGATTTTGAACCCTACACAGTGAGTAATTGTGCTCACACTCTTTCAACTTTTTATTTTATCTGGCTTTATCTGGTGGAATTTCCCATTTCATGAATTCCAGAAATGGCAGTCTGTAATCCACTAGAGGCCTTTATTCTTGTTAAGGGTTTACAGGCTGATTCAGCCCGGTTCTGTGACTAGTAGGGCAGAGGAATTTTCAAATCCACACCTCTGGAACAGGGAAACAGGGGACCCCAAATTATTAAATGCAGCGGCAATAATCTGAGGAGAAACAAATGGTATTGGAATGCAAGATAACATACAATAATACAATATAGTTAGAATTTAATGTAATAAATCAAATATAATGAGAGAGAGTGTCTGAAAGGTGGAAAGGCCTCACCATAATGCTGAGAGGAGATGCGCAGTTGGGTGAGCAGCAGGGATCAGAGATGATGATCGAAAAGAGAGCATCAGGTGACCTGCCAAGGCCATATATGTATTCCCCCTGAGCAAGAATGATAACAGAACAACAGACAGTCTTCCGGGGTATGTAGTTCTTCTTCTCTTCTGGACAGGTGCCCGGAACTGGAGCGTTAACTCTTTAACTCCTAATGCACTGCATGATGTTATGATGTGGAATACCAATAACCAAAAATTGTAAAACCGTGACAATTCTGGACATGTGATGCAGGGCTTTGTTAGTACTGCTAAGGAACTGGAATCTGAGTTGGATATATTCTGATAGGATATCAAAATATAAAACTCCTCTCCCTCTTCCTACTACTTATATTTCTTTGTGTTGAGAATTCACTTGCCTTTGCATAATATTGCTGAATTATGAATAGAATATTGTATGGGAGCTGCTGAGTCACGGCCTGAACCTCTGATTGATCACCTGAGGTGAGCCATGAGTCAGCCAGAGGAGCACAGGTGAAGGCAATTCACCTGTGCTGCCGGAAGGGGTGGAGCCAGGCTCCACCCCTCCTGGACCTATTTAAGAGCTGGCTACCAGAGGGGAAGGATCTCTTCTGGAGATCCTCCTCTTGATATCTTCTAGTGAGCTCAACCCAAGGGTAAGCTCTTCTACTTATTCTCTTTTGTGATCCTGTTTGCTTTGCCATACTCTTTTGATTATATTGCAATTATAACATCTTGTTTATACAAATATATTGGCATAGTTTAACGTATTTTGCGGTCATTATTACATTTCAATAGAAAGTTTTGTCATGTATTGCTTTTCATTAGATCTACAGTTATGGGATGTTTATAATTAAAAGATACAATTCTACTTTGGATGATGACATAAGCATAAAGGCCTGTGCTGATTAATACGTGTGCGAATACGAATACTAGAAAAATAATAAAATAAAATAAAATACTATAAAATGTTAGAATCATTATAACAAAATGTAAAATATTGTAAAAAGAAAAAAGTGCAACCAGAAGTGTCCGTGTTACTGGAAGTTCTTCCTGCTCACTAAGGAAAAAAATCTGTTTAGTTTTTAGTTTTTACCTTGGTTATCCAGGTTATCCGGGGATTTGGAACAGAATTACAGTCAACTGAGAAAAAAATAATCACCAACAGATTGAAAAATCACTTATTTTATTGAAAAAATTCTGTGGGCTCTTTTTTCGTTAGAGGTTTGCTTAAATTGGAGCATGGAATTATCATTGGTGGCACCAAATCAAGATGTAGGATTTTAAAAAAAGAAGTATTGAGTTTGTAGTCAGCAAGTGACTATAAATTTGGAAATACCTGATGCCTTTTCAGCACTAACTGTTGAACAACAGTACAGTATCACTATAACTTGTCTGCTGGAAAGATGTGAATCTTTGTCAGGTGTGATCTACTTTGGACAAACTCAAGAGTACCGAGTTGAACAGTAACTGCATATTTGCCATGCATTTCAAAGAAGAAATCTTCTTCTAATGAGACTGGATAACTGTCAAAGATAAATAACTTACAAACCATCTACTAAATAGAAGATAAACTGAAAAATCCTTCTGTACCTTCATATTCCATTTTACACAGTTATTTAGAGCTTTCAAAACACTCAAATGCTCTCTCTGGAAAAGGTGAGCACAGAAACATTAGTCACTAATACAAAATATTGAACTGGATTGATGAATGAAATAAACTTCATAAGGTTATGTGATAAAAGTTCCTCTGCACACTCACTAAGGAGTATGAACAACATCAGTATCCTTGGCAGACCAAGTAATACACTACTGAGCAAGCCCAAGGCCGATTTCAGGAGTTGTAAGCCCAACTAATGCCCATCTCTACTCCAGAAAATCACAGAAAATCACGCAATTGCAGATGGGAACCCAAACTACATACTCCAGAGGAAGGCCTCTCTCAGGACTGTCCCAGGTAAGCCTCAACCCATGTGTTCAGGTGTGAAAAACTTTGAGGTGAGTCAAGCCTCAACCCATGTTTTCAGGTGTGAAAAACTCCGAGGTGAGTCACCAGGAGAAGCTCTTGGGGTCACCCTTCATGGTATGGGCAGTTGCTGCCCTGGAGTGTGGAACAAATTTTGGGGTGAGGCAAGGGGCTCAGCTGAAATGCATCTACACCAATTCTTGCAGCATGGGCAACAAACAGGAGTAGCTAGAAGCAATTGTGTGGCAGGCAAATTATGTCTCAGTTGCCATTACAGAAGCGTGGTGAGATCACTCCCATTACTGGAGTGCTGCAATGGGTAGCTCTTCAGAAGGGCCAGGCAAGGAAGGAGGGGTGGTGACATGTCTCTCTGTGTTGGAGAGTGCTTTGATGTTGTTGAGCTTAGGGCTGGGAATGATAAGGTTGAGTCTATATGGCTAAGGACCAGGGGGAGTGCCGACAAGGCAGACATCCTGGTGGGGGTCTGGTATAGACCGTCTAACCTGGATGAAGAGACAGATGAAGTGTTTTTATGAACAGTTGGTAGAAATTGCGTGATTGCCAGCCCTTGCTCTCATGGGAGACTTCAACTTCCCTGATATATGTTGGAAATACAAAGCAGCGCAGAAGAAACAGTCTGGGAGGTCTCTAGAGTGTATGGAAGATAACTTCCTTCTGCAGCTGGTAAGAGAAACTACCAGGGGAGGTGCCCTGCAAGACCTGCTGTTCACAGAGAATGGCTGGTGGGAGATGTGAAGGTCAGGATCTGTCTTGGACAGAGTGAGTGCAAAATGGAAGTTCTTGATTGTGTGAAGTCAGGAGGGGACAACAAAACTGCTACCTTCAGTACTGGAAGATAAAAAGGTCCAGGAAGGTTGGTCACTCCTCAGAAAGGAAGTCTTAAGCGCAGGAACAGGCTATCCCCCTGTGCTGCAAGATGAGTAAGAGGGGATGAAGATCAGTGTGGATGAACAGCGAGCTTTTCCTGAGACTCCAGGAGAAAAATCTTTCTCCAGTGGGAGAAGGGACAGGCAACTTGAGGAGAGTAGAAAGATATTGTTAGGATGTACAGGGAGAAAATGAGAAAGACAAAAGCACTGCTTGAGCCCAACTTGAACAAAAAATTTTTTTACAAATATATTAACAGTAAGAAGAGGTTGAAGAAGAATGTCCACCCTTTACTGGATGCAAAAGGGAACACGACCTCCGAGGACAGGGAAGAGGCTAGAGTTCTCAGTGTCTTCTTAACACTGGTCTTTACAAGTCATGCTAGTTATCTTTGGGGTACTCTACCCCCTGACGTGGAAGTCTTGGATGGGGAGCAGAATAAACCTGCCACAATACAGGTGGGAGCAGTTAGAGAACTACTACTACACTTGGACTGCCACAAGTCCATGGGGCTGGATGGGATCCACCCAAGGGTGCTGAGGGATCTTGTGGATGTGATAACCAAGCTGCTTTCCGCCACCTACTAGATGGTGACAGTGGATCCAGAGAGGACCCAGAGAATTGAAGGTTTGCCATTATGACTCCCATCTTCAAGAAGAATCATAAAGAGGATCTGGGAATCCACAGGCTCGCCAGTCTGGCCTTGGTATCAGAATACTAGAAGATATTCTTGTACCTTGGCACAAGAATAGGTTATGGAGCAGATCACCTTGAGGGAGATAACATGGCATGTGCAGGACAACTGGAGGATCAGGCCTAGCCAAAATTTGTTCATGAAAGGCAGGTCCTGCTTGCCCTGATCTGATCTCCTATGATCAAGTGGCCTGCCTGGTGGATGAGGGCAAGGCTGCTGGGGTAGTCTACCTAAACTTCAGCAAAGCTTTTGATACGGTCTCCCACGGTATTCTCCTGGAGAAGCTGGCAGCCCGTGGCTTGGACAGGTACACTCTTTGCTGGGTAAAGAACTGTCTGGCTGGACAGACTCAGAAGGTGGTGGTAATAGAGTCACATCCAGCTAGCAACTGGTCACAAGCGGTGTTCCCCAGGGGTTCATACTAAGGCCTGTACTCTTCAATATCTTGATTGATGACCTGGATGAGGGCATTGAGTGCAGCCTCAATAAGTTTGCAGACTACACCAAGTTGGATGGAAGTATTTCTCTCCCTTGGGGTAGAAAGTCTTACAGAAGGATCTGGATCGTCTGGATAGCTGGGCTGAGGCCCATGGGATGAGATTTGACAAGACCAAGTGCCAGTTCCTTCACAACAACCCCAGGCGATGCTACATTTTGTACTGAGGGACATGGGTTAGTGGGAAAAATTGGTGATAAGAGAAGAGTTGGACTGGATGATCTTAGGTCTTTTCCAGCCTTTGTGACTCTATGATTCAGTGATTCTATTCTATGATTATGAGATGCAGTTGAAGGGTATTTCAGGAGAGCTCAAGACTTATTATGGGATACTTAGTGGATAAAAGTTCTGGTCACCTGTGACAAGTGGACTGGTCTCTACACTTGTGTGGCCTTGCCATGCATCTGATCTTTTCATTCTCTCCTATCTTCTTAGACATCTTTCCTAGGTGAGGGATGCAATTTTCAGAGGGTGTGATGAAGGGTATGAGGATCTGGAGGCTTGGATGGGGAGGATGACTCTGCATGCATATGTGAGTTCATGATCACTAGTAAATGTGAACCAGCTGGTAAGCAAGTGAAGTGGCTTACAAGAAAGTTGTGAGTGGGTCTTTTAACAGCTAGCTCTTAGTGTTAAGGGTGACTGTGTATCTGTTAGGGGTAGACTGTCTGTGAAATTCTGGCCAACTCTGTGTGTGTGTGTGTGTGTGTGTGTGTGTGTGTGTGTGTGTGTATGTGTGTATGTGTGTTTGTGTATGTGTGATTACCAGCAACTGTAGTTGGTCTGTGGCTAGTGAGTCCTAGCACTGCAGTCTGGGAAAGAGTGTGATGAAGGGGGAGCTACTGGGCAGATTGACTGATCCTCATTCTACATGCGCATGTACCTATTATCACTAGCAGACTTCAGTCCTGCTCAGACAGGCTTTAAGTGCTGCTAATATTTGTGTGAGTGCACTCTGAGTCTGCTGGACCACATGCTGGACATGAAAACATACATACGTATATGATGTTTACATATGCACTGTGTGCATGTGCCTCTTGGGAAAACAGTTCTGACCTCTCTGTTGGTTAGACTTGGGAGCATGGTGCTGTACCAACCCCATCTCTCAGGCTGTGGGATTGGTGTGGTTTTCTGACAAACTTCTATATACTTTGACTTGTTTTTCTTTCCTCAAATGCTCTGTTTTTGTTGCTCACTCATACTTGTGATATTTTAAATTGATTTCCAGAAATAAAGTTATACTGAAGCGAAAATTCGAAGGGTAGACACATTCTAGATTGTGTGTTATTGTTATGTCTCTACATGAAGACAATTCTAACAGGCATTCTTCCAATTGATAGCAGCTAATTTTAAATAAAATGCCAGGTCTAAATTTATCTTCCTACAATTTAAATGATAACTGTTTAACAAAGAAATTATTTCATTTTCTCAAGCTTCAGGCATGTGTAGCTATGAATTTGTAAAGACAAGTTGGTTGATTAATGTTAGATACATGTTTAATTCTATAAACCACAGTAGGACTGCTCATATGGAATAATGTTACAAATAAACAATCATAGGCTCATTGGCTGCTTGATAGCTGGCTGTTGGGTGGTTAGTTGTACTGAGTGCCTGTAAGACAATTATTCCAAAACTGCTAGTGCTTATTTTTGCTTATTATTGCTGACCTGGCCTTCTGGGTGTAGCTTTACAGGTGCAACACTGTAAGAAAGAAGTAATTTTCCTTTTTTACTCGCTTGTTTGTTAATGGTTTTATACTCTGTGTTTCTCACTAGCCAGTCCACAATAATCCTTTTATTTGAGCTTCCTGTCTTTCCAAAAAGTTTCTTTTACAGTGTTGGCTTCTGGCTGGAGTATTCATCAGCCCTGGAGTATTCATCAGTTCTGTGATCACAGAATCATGATATGGTTTGGGTTAGAAGAGTCCTTACAGATTATCTAGTGCCAACTCCACTGCCATGGGCAGAGACACAAATCCTAGTCATTTTGAGACCTAATTTCCTATCCCTACCATCCCTAACTTCCCTCATCTTCTTCATTCTCAATTTTTTGCAAAATTTTCATTGCTCTATATTCCACTCATATTTGCTGTCAAACCATTTTTTATTTCCCATGTTTGCAAATCACGCAATTTCAATTTCAGTGGTGATTTGGTGCTAAAAAACAGTTTTGGAAGCCTGAAAAGAGGTTCTGTGGTTTTAGTTCCATTGTCCTTTTCAGACATAATCTGGAGTTGGAAGAAAAACTCTATTTCTGGCCTTGAAGACATTAGGTGCTGTGGAGATATTTTTCCTGTAGTTTGTATTAGAATTTGAAATAAGTAGTATGTTTAGTTACACCAAACTTGAAATCTGAACTCCATTCCATCAAGTCTTTATTGAACATTTCTTTTTCCTAATTCTGACAAATTTGAGGACATTTTGAGTAACAACAAAAGGGAAATCTCTGAAAAGTGAAGCATCTCTAAGCAATTTTAAGACTATTTGAAACAAATTAGATGTTGTCTTTCACAGGATAACTTCTGCATTATTTCGGAGAGTTAGACATTTTTCCCTGATGATGATTTTAAGTGAGCTTCTGAGGATGTCACAGTGCAACACTGAGAGGGTCATGTAAACAAACAGAATGTTGGCTTTAAAACCATATATATATATATATTTTTTTTTTTCTTCCTTTTTCCTGAGTGAATTATTATCCAAAAACTGCCTACAGATTCAGAAGATCACAACAATGACAAAGAGTTCAGGAGTCTATTTTGTGTGCTTTTGAAAGGCATTAGCTTATACATAAGCCAGAATCCAATGCTTCTATTTAAAGGCTAATACTTTGAAGCAGGATCGCTGGACTATTGTTTGAGTGATCTTTGAGCCAGAATAAAATCATTTATATAATCACTTCAATATTGAGCTCTTTGTGAACTATGAAACTCTTTATCATCACAGCACAAACAGTGCTAGGCAGATACCTTCCAGTTCTCAATAATAAGAAAGTCACTTGATTTGTTCTACTGAAACAAAATTCTTAAAACTGAAACACTACTTCTACAAAAGAAGAAGCTGAGGGGAGGCCTTCTGGAGGCTATAGCTCTTCACAGGGAACAGAGGGGTAATTCTGAATTCTGAGTTGTTCTGTGTGTAGCCAGAGGGGTTGGACTTGGACTTGGCCCTACTGGACCTGATGCACACTCATGCAGAGCAGAGCATTAGAGATGTTAAGATTGGAGGCAGCCTGGGCTGTAGTGACCATGCCTTGGTGTAGTTTGTGATCTTGAAGAATGCAGGCCTAGCAAAAAGCAGAGCTTGGACACTGTGCTTTAGGAGAACAAAATTCTGTCTGCTCAAGAAACTGCTGAAAGGGATACCCTGGGAAACTGTCCTTAAGGTCATGGGCACAGAACAGAACTGGCAGCTCTTTAAGGACACCCATTCTGAGAGTGCAACAGCTCTCCATCCCCCAGCAGTAGAAGTCGAGCAGGGAAGGCAGGCATCCATTGTGGCTGCACAAGGATCTGCAGCTTAAACTGAAAGAAAAAAGGGAGATACACACAAAATGGAAGCAGGATTGTGTAGTCTGAGAGGAATACAGGGATGTTGTCCATGTGTGTAGAGATAGGATTAGAAAAGCCAAAGTACAGATGGAGCTGAACTTGGTGAGGAATGTGAAAGATAACAAGAAGGGGTTTTACAAGTACATGGGTGGGAAGAGACAGGCCAAGGAAATTGTTACCGCTCTGATGAAAGGTAATGGAGAGCTGGCTTCTTCAGACATAGAAAAAGCTTGGGTACTCAATGAGTGCTTTGCCTCAGCCTTCATGGGTGGTCAGGCTTCTTGTGTCTGTCAGGACTGGGAGTCTCTTGGTGAAGGTGTGAGGAGTGGTTTCTGTCCCACTGTAATGGTGGAACAAGGTCTCAGCCCTCACAAAATTGAATGTGTTTAAATCCATGGGGCTGGATGACATCCATCCTAGGGTTCTGAAAGAGATTGCTGATGGTGGTTGCCGAGCTGCTCTCTGTCATATTTGAAAAATTATGGCTGTCTGGTGAAGTTCCAGGTGACTGGAAAAAAGGAAACATTACTCCCATTTTTAAGAAAGGGAGAAAGGAAGACCCGGGGAGCTACAAGCCGGTGAGCCTCACCTCTGTGTTTGGGAAGATCATGGAGCAGATCCTCCTAGAAGCTATGTTAAAGCACATACGAGATAAAGAGGTGATTTGAGACAGCCAGCATAGCTTCACAAAGTGCAGATCGTGCCTGACCAATCTGGTGGCCTTCTATGATGGAGTGATGGCTTCGGGGGAAGGGCAGTGGATGTCATCTACCTGGACTTCTGTGAGGCCTTTGACATGGTCCCTCACCACATCCTTTTCTCTAAATTGGAAAGGTGGGGATTTGAAGGATGAACTGTGTGATGGATTAGGAATTGGGTGGCTGGTCGCAGCCAAAGGGTTGTGATCAATGGTTCTGTGTCAGGGTGAAGGCTGATCACAAGTGGTGTCTCTCAGGGTCAGTCTTGGGACCAGAGCTCTTCAACATCTTTATCAGTGACATAGACAATGGCACCAAGAGAACCCTCAGTAAGTTTGCGGATGACACCAAGCTGAGCAGTGCAGTCAATACATTGGAAGGAAGGGAAGCCTTCCAGAGGGACCTGGTCATGCTGGAGAAGTGGGCCCATGAAAACCTAATGAGGTTCAATAGGGCCAAGTGCAGAGTGCTACACTTGGGTCGGGCAATCCCAGGTAGTTGTACAAACTGGGGGAAGATCTCCTTGGGAGCAGCCCTGCGGAGAAGGACTTGGGGATGAAAAGCTGGACACAAGCCAGTAGTGTATGCTTGCAGCCCGGAATTCCAACTGTGCTCTGGGCTGCATTAAAAGATGAGTGGCCAGCAGGGAGGGGGAGGTGATTGTCCCCCTCTACTCGGCTCTTCTGAGGCTGCATCTGGAGTACTGCATCCAGGCCTGGGACCCCAGTACAAGAAAGGCATGGAGCTCTTGGAGTGGGTCCAGAAGATGTCCACTAAGATTATTGGAGTGCCAAAGCACCTCTCCTATGAAGAAACGGTGGGGCAATTGGACTTGTTTAGCTTGGAGAAGAGAAGGCACTGGGGAGACCTCATTGTGGCCTTCTAATACTTGAAGGGAGCACATAAACAGGAGGGGGAAACGGCTGTTTACAATGGTAGATAGTGATAGGACAAAAGGGGGAATGGTTTTAAACTAAGACAGGGGAGGTTTAGGTTAGATATTAGGAGGAAGTTTTTCACACAGAGGGTGGTGACACATTGGAACAGATTACCCAAGGAGGCTGTGGATGCCCCATCCCTGGAGGCATTCTGGGCAGCCTGGTCTAGTGGTCGGTGACCCTGCACGTGACAGGGGGATTGAAGAATTTTCGTCCTTTACACCCAACCCATTCTATGATTCTATGATGCTGTGATTCTATCCTTGTGATTCCCTTTGAATTCAGGATATTCTGTAATCTGTGATCTGTGAACATGGTAATTCTCTATGCACTGCATTGCAGAAATTTCTTTGCACGTATCTGTAAGAAAACAAAGTTGCCACTGCTTTTTTTTTTTTTTTTTTTTTTTTTTTTTAATATGTTGTCTTTAACCTAATTTGTAGTAAAAATCTTTATCACTATGTAACTTAAAATGAAATAACTTTATTTTACAATGAGAAGAGAATGTGTTAAACAAGTGGCACATCATTGCAAAACTGCTCTCTCATTGCTAATTGTTATTAAAAAGTAGAACACCATTGATGTCAGGTTTATTGTGTTGACTTAATACTTTATAGACCAATTCTTGTTCAGTGTTGCTTCTACAGGTGGCAACTTAAAGCTATCAGACTGCTCTAGAAAGTTACACTCTCAACAGTTACAAGGTTGCTGTGTGTTGGCTATTTAGGGTACCCATCAGTTCATTGCAACTGGCTAAAGACATCAATTATTTACCCTTTGTTTTATAATATTCCTCTATGCACTGTTACTTACAGTATCTTTCATTTCTATTTTCTGTTAAGGTTCTCATTATTATAATGTACTTTCTAATGTTTCTTACTTTTCTTTGAATTCTCCATGTTCCAATATTTTTTTGCTACAGCACTTGGGAGTTAAAAAGAAAGAACTTTCCACAGTGGAATCTTATGGGACATCTTATTCTGAATGACCTCCCCAAGCAAATGGAAGAAAAGAAGGTTATCAGCAGTAGTCAGCATGGGTTCATCAGTGGGAAATCATGCCTTATCAGTCTGACAGCCTTCTAGGATTTCGTGTCTGGCTGGATAGATGAGGTGAGAGTGGTGGATGTTGTCTTCCTTGACTTCTGCAAGGCTTTTGATGTTATTTTTTTGATGCTTAATCAAGGATGCAATGAGAAGTAAGATTAGGTAAGATGCAAGATAAAAGTAGGAAGTGTGAGATAGGTATGTAAACAGTGATGTGGATTGAGAACTGACAGAATTCAGAGGGTTGTGGTCAGCAGCACAGAGTCTAGCTGGAAGCATGTAGCTAGAGCTGTTCCCTAAGTTTGGTCTAGTCTTGTTTACTGTTTCATCAGTAACCTGGGTGATGGTTTGCTTATGATGCAAAGCTAGGAGGAGTAGCTGATACAACAGAAGATTGTACTGCCATTCACTGAGACATGGGTAGACTGAAGAGTTGGTTAGAGATGAATGTTATGATGCTCGACTATGGCAAGTGTAGAGTCCTACACCTGGGAAGAAATAACTGCACACATTAACACAGGTTAGGAGCTGATTTACTGGAAAGGAGCTCTGCAGAGGACAACCTGGGTGTTCTGGTGGACAACAGGTTGACCATGAGCCAGCCAGCAGTATGCCCTTGTATTCAAGAAGGCCAGTGGTACCGTGGGATTCACTAAGAGGACTGCGGCCAGCAGGTCATGAGGGATTATCTTCTCTCTGTATTCTGTCCTGACAAGGCCGCATCTGGACTACTGTATCCAGCTCTGTGCTCCCCAGACACAGAACTACTAGAGACATCAGAGAAGGGCTGTGTTTTGCTCCAATTTATCAGAGGGAGAGGAGGTTCTTTTAGTATACATATAACTGATGACACAATTAAGACACAATGGGTCAAACGTTAGCCTGACCAGTTTATTACAAATCCTAGTTGCTTAAGGACATAGGGAAAGGAAGATGTGCAGTAGAAAAGGGAGAGGAAATAAAAGTGAGAAGTCTTTGTAGAAAGCAAGAAAGATAGTCACCACCATGGGTCCAGCATGGTTCATCGTACATCCACTGATCTCAGGATCTTGTCCAATCACTGCAGAGGATGGGATAAAGCCACGGAGCTTTGAAGCAATGATGCCCTGGTATGGAACTTCCTATGAGGTGTTTTTTTTCCCTCAGGGAATTCCTCAGTGAAAGGCTTCTTTTCTCTGGGAGTTCTTCTCCTAAGTCCTTAGTTTAGTGGGGACTTTTTATCCCCCACTTTTCCTCTTTTCTCTCCCTTAGCCCGATGCACCCGGCCCAAAAGATAAGCCTGCAGGGAGTGGTGCCTTCATTGCCAAGCACAGGCATTATTGCCTTTTGCAGTGATCAGCTCTTTCAAGCTGCATCCCCATGGAAGAATGCTTATCCCACTTCTGCCTATCTTTACTGTTGTAAGCAGAAGTACCTATGACATGGTGACACCCCCCACTTGCCCCCTCTTGATAATTCACAGTAGTCAGATCCTTCTCACCAAAAAAGTCTCACGGAGCAAGCTTTGAGACAAAAAAACAAAACAAAACAAAACAGTTCTGTCTTTCACAGACTGCAAAGATGATAAAGGGCCTGGAATATCTCCCTTATGATAAAAGTGTGAGAGACCTGGGAATATTTAGTTTGGTGAAGAGAATGCTTATAAAGGAAGTTCCACCTGAAAACGAGGAAAAACTTCTTTACTTCAAGGGTGACAGCACTGGGACAGGCTGCCCTGAGGATTTGTGGAGTCTCCTTCTCTGGCTATATTCTAAACACACATGGATGCTTTCCTGTTCAACCTACTGTAGAGAACCTGCTTTAGCAGTGGGATTGGACTAGATGATCTCCTGATGTTCCTTTTAGCTCTGGAATTCTGTAATGCTCTAGATGAGGTTTGACCAATTCAAAATGCAATGGTTAGCTTATTTATTAAATGCACAGTTCTTATACGTATATACTGCTGCAAGATCTTTTTTTTTCACTTTTATCTCATAAAGTCATTCAATTTTTAATCCATTTATATTGCATTTATACAGCTCTGCAATTATACCAATGCTCTTGTGTATCTCACATTATATGCTTTTTGTTTTCTTTTCCTAGATGAATTGCTTTTGTTTGTGTGCAGAATTTCATATTGTATCTCTCAGTAAAATTCCATGTTATAACATTTTCCAATGTTGACTTTTATGTTAGTTGTTTTTGTGTTAGTTAGTTTTATGTTATGTTAGTTGTTCTGTTTACCAACCTTAGAACTTATTTCTCAGGAATGCCACTGCCATTTACTAATCCTATACACCTCAATGCAAATGAAAATACTGAAAGCTACTGAATGTCAAACGTTGTGTTGTCAGGACACAATTCTTTTCTTACTACCACTTTTGAGCTTATTAGTTATTAATGTAACACTGCTCAGTTAAAATTGCTTTTTAGCTTAGTAGCTCTCCTGCAGTATAGACTTATTTTCTTACATTTAATATTTCATGCAAGTTTCTTACAGCTTTTGTCCTTTGGAGGTTTTTCAAGCAAGAGTGCTTCCACTACATGGATATGGAACAGATATCCATGCAAAATATGAAATGATTTGTCTAAAACACATGGATTCATTTCACATGTATCTGAAAGATTGTGATTTCCTTTTACTTAAATTTATTTAGTATTTTGTTATGCACTGTGAGTGGTGAACATTCCTTCTTGCCCAGTATCTCTTTTTATTGTGTAATTCATGTACAGAAATCTGTGAAGATTTGCTATTATTTTTAGAATGTAATTTGTAATATTGAACTATTCAGAATTCAAAATCCTGAATTCTATTAAACTATCTGCCCTTTTCAAAGATAGAACAAAAGGATAGGACTTGTAATAAAGACAAAAATGCAAACACATTTTGATTTCGCTGATTATAGTGCTTTCTATTTTGTTATGTTGATCTACAATGTAGGAAATGGATGTTGGTGGTATGGCAGTAGAGGCTGAACCTGCCAATATTCCATTACATTTGGTTGACATGTGACAGATGACAGCAGAGGGGCAGTCTGACAGAATGGTGTCTGATCTGGGAGCGTGCATGAAGCAAAGAGGTATCATTGAATTCCTCCATATGGAAAAAATGACACCTATTGTCATTCACTAATGCTTGCTGAACATGTATGGAGACCAAGCAGTTGATATGATCACGTGAGGTAGGGATGGTATGCTTCAGCAGTGGTGCAAGAGAAATCTGGCATAGATGGTGCAGATTTTTATGAGGACAACATGCGGACTTTTGTTCATTGCTGATGAAAATGCTTAGCTAATGGTAATGGTTAAGTTGAAAAATAGTGTTTTGTATCTGAAAATTTTATCTGTCAATCACATAATCACAGAATGGCTTAAGTTTGATGGGACCATAACGATCATCTAGTTGCAGAAGCCATGCAATAGTCAGAGTTGCCAGCCACTAGATCAGGCTGCTCAGGGTCCTATATAACTTGGCCTTGAATACCTCCAGGGACAGGTCTACTATTAAATGTGGAGACCTACCTGCTATGGGGGTGTTGAAGCTCGATGATCCTTGAGGTCCCTTTCAACACGAGCCATTCTAGGATTTTATGAACTTCTCATCCTTCTTGTTCTGGGACCCCAAGGGTTGGGTGCAGTACTTAAGATGGGGCCTTATGAGGGCCCATAGGGGGTGAAAATCTCCTCCCTCTTCCTGTTGATCATTCTCTTCTGATACAGGCCAGTAGGCAGCTGAATATCTATGCTGCAAGTGCACACCGCTTGTTCATGTCCAGCTCTTTATCCATTAGGACTCCCAAGTCCGTCTCTGCCACGCTGCTCTCAAAGAGCTCTTATCCTAGCCTGTATTTGCATCTGGGTTTGCCTCCACCCAACTGCAACACGTCGCACTTGGGTTTGTTAAACCTCATTAAATTGTGTGCCTTTCATGCTTGTCCACGTTCCTTCTGGATGACATCTTTTCCTTCTGTTGTGTCAACGGAACCACTCAGCTTGATGTCATAAGCAAACTTGCTGAGAGTATACCTGATCCCACTATGTCTTTGATGAAGATATTGAAGAACACTGGTACCAGCACAGATCCATAGGGAACACCACTCATGGCTGGCCTGACAGCCACAATTTTTCAAATATGAGGGAGAACATCTTGGCAACCACATCAGCCAGTTCCTTCAGTTCCTAGGATGCGTGTCATCTGACTCAATAGACTTGCACACATCTGCTTCGGGAGGTGGTACTGGACTTGTTCCGCTCTTACAATGGGAGGGATTTTGCTCTCTCTACTCCCACTTAGAAGCTGAGGGACATGAGAATGTGGCAAGCCTGACTGACAATCAAGACTGAGGCCAAGAACTCAACAAGTACTCACCCTTCTCCATGCCTGAGCAGGCCAGATTTCCCTTTTCATTTTTTCAGAGGGGGTACAGTCTTCCATCCCAGTCTCTTTTGCCCAAGTTATCTAAAGAATCTCTTCTTGTTATTTTTCACATCCCTTGCCAAACTCAATTCCATCTGCCTCAGCTAAGCTTTCCAGACTCCATCCCTGCACATCCGGACAGCATCTCTGCATTCTTCCCAAGCCACCCATCTCTGCTTCCACTGCCTGTGTATTTCCTTCCTACACCTCATTTTGACCATCAAGTCCTTGCTCAGTCATATTTGTTTTCTGCCTTGTCTGCCTGTTTTCTTAATCAGGGGGACAAAGAACTCCTCTGCTCTCAGAAAGACATCCTTAAAGTACAGTGTGCTCCGTTCTGCTCCTTTGTCAGTTTCCCAGTTTCTCAGGCAGTTTCCTAGGGGATTGCATCCAACAGTTCCTTAAAAATCTTGAATGTTTCTATTCTGAATTTCATGGTCCTTATTCACTGCCAGGCCCACATTCTTCAGCATCATGAACTCAACAAAGGCGTGGTTGCTGCAGCCAATACTGTCTCCAAATTGAACATCTTTCATTATGTCTTCCATGTTGGTGAGCACCGGGTCTAGAAATGCTTCACCTGTGGTCTGTCTGTTCAATACCTGCACCAGAAAGTTGTCCTCAATGAACCCCAGGAGCCTCCTAGAATACTTGCAGCTTGCTGAGTGGTTTTCCCAGCAGATATCCAGGTGGTTGAAATCCCCCACCAGAATGAGAGTCTGCAAACATGATGCCTCTGTCAACTGAAGCAAGAAGGTTTTGTCTACAGCCTTGCCCTGATTAGGATGCTTGTAGTAAATCCCAACCTCTTTGTTCGTCCAGTCCCTCATAGGCTCTCAACTGGTTCAGGACTGTTTCTCAGGGGCAGCTTTTCTTAATGTAGAGGGCATAGTTTTGGCCTTTTCAAGATGCAGACTGTTTACTCTTTTGGTTTTTGCAGCAAACACTTTGTTTAAGGGAATTACTATCCTTCAGAAAAATATTCATATACATATGCTTATAAAAACAATACTTGAGAATATCATGCAAAAGTGTTCTGCCCTCTCTATTATGAAAGTTTTCTTCAGACATGGAACTGACAAAGAGAAACAATGCTAAGAATAATAACTAATAATAATTAATAAGAAATAGTCAAAGAAATACAGTAATCAGAGTGAATAGTTGGCTATCAACCCTTAGGCACATATCTTCACATGAAGCATTTATTTTAAATAGTGAATACTCTTTCACAGGTCATTTAACAGAAAAGAATAAAAAATCTTAGTTCTTTAAGTAATATAATGGAATATTAGTATAATGGGAAAAAGAACGGGTTTCCTTTCAATCAGGTTTATCTAGACAGCTTTGAGGAGAAAAACAAAGGAATGTCCATTGGTTCCAATCATGTAGAGTCATGTAGATCCTCATCTGTTTCTTTTTCCCAGTCTCTGAAATAGTCAAGCTTTAAGAATACATAAATTATAAAATCTTAGGGTCATAGAGCATCCTTTTAGTATGGTAATATTATTGTATATAAGTCTCCATTATTCCTGAAAACATATGATACAATTTCAGTACAAAGAAACAGTAATGGAATATTTCCAAATCCAAGTATATTCAATTTCAACAGATCTGTTCCTTGTTCACTTTCAGGGTAACATGAAGAATAAGCTACAGACAGGCAGACAGTAAAATGGCAGATTTTTTCAGAATTTTTATTTTACCACAGGATGTAAATGTGAGTGAATTTAAATAAAACACATTTTATTTTCACTCTTTGATTTATTTCCTTCTTTCCAAATACAGCATTTGGACTTTCTACTTAAACTATCATGCTTATAAGAGCTGATGAATGAAGTAACCAGTGAGAGACTAATGCAAGTTTCAGTATTGAAAGTTTATATCTAAGTAGGTAACCAAAATACAAATCAGGATATCTAGAGCCTGGCAGATATAATTTACAGAAAATAGATGCTTTCATATTAATGGTGCACTTTTTATGTGTTTGTTATCTGCGTTTTTTTGAAGATTCTGAAAGACTCTTTGAATTTAATATTTTTGTTGTGATTTTGTGTAGATAGAGCATATTTCTGTACAACTTGAAATGAAAATAAAATTTCTTTTGAATATCAGAATCTTGTCCCTTGTGTCTGTGTGTGTCTGCAGGATTTGAAGTTTTCTACCACAGACTTTCGACCTAGCTGGCAGGTGTTAAAATAAATTTTTCCCACATGAGGGCATCAGAGTTGTTCCAATGCAATATACAGAAAACATCTTGTTATACTATTTAATTTCCTTTTTTTCTTTTTCTTTTCCCAGAACAATGGAAAATAAAAGGGATCATAGAAATCTGGTACCAATATCTTTATTTTCACAGAGCAAGTGAAGTAATACTATTTCATATGCTACAGAATGAGCTCTGTCATTTTAAAAAACATTGTCAACAACAAGATCTCCCAGGGTCAAATTCTATTGATGGAACTCACCAGACTATATTACACTCCTGAGAGTATAATAGTGTGTCAGCAACTGTTTGACTTAGTCAAGAACCAATAATAAAAACAAGCTGTAACTAGAAGAAATCAGTAGTTATGTGCCTGCAACTTTTGGTTAGTCTCAAAACTAATTGTAGGAGAAGGACATAGAGTGATCCAAAACTAGACCAAAATAATATTCTTGGTTTTGTCAGCTGTTTCCCTGAAGATGTGAAATGTTAGCTACACCTTGGAGGAGAAGAAATGGAGGAGAGAGGAGAAAACTTTTTTTTTAAAGCCAGTACTTACTGGCAAACATTAAGAGTTGTGAGTATTTCTGAACCTTACAAGAAATACCGCTTTGCTGACTGTGACAATGGTGGAAAGTATTTGCAATGGATCAGTCACTTTATATCTTTGTGAGAGCATGATGACCTTAGTTTCAGCACATATATTACATCTGCCGCACAAACACAACTGTCATGGTTCTCTTCATTCTCTTTGCTGTAAATGCAGATTTTTTTATTATTATTATTAAATTTTATTATTCTACAAGCAGAATAGAAAGAAAATCTATGGCAAACTCAGTAAAATTAAGGGAGAATATGTAATAGCCCCTCAGATAGCACAGTGTGCACCTCCTGCTGATACACTTACAAATCCCCTCAGGTTCCCACTGAGGCAGACACCTATTGATTTCTTTGTTTTCCACCTTCACAAGTAATAGATTTCCCTGTCTATCTCTAAGGAAAGAATATAGTCAAACTAATTATATACTTAATTTGAAAAGAAAAAGGGCAACAGGTAGTGAAAAATGTTTGCAGTGTGTTAGATGCGTCCATATTTTTCATTTTTATCCAACTTATCAAATGTATACTGACAAAGAGAAAATGAACCTTCTACTTAGATTAGTCAAGTTAAAATTATAGAGCTCAGAGTGTGAATACACAAACTTTGCCCTTTCCTTTCAAAAAAAGAATCAGATACCGGTATTTCCAATTTTCTTCATTTAATTTTCAGAAGGAAGCAAGGGATTTGGATATAATGAAAAGCTTAGAACAGAGACCGTAGAGAGTTTTATTTTCAGGTTGTTAGAATTCACAGGCCTGATAAAATTGCCTCCTCTTAAAGTATTCAAGCAGTAGAAAAAAATCAATCTGCGAATGACATTGACACTAAGAGTACTGTCCACTTAATCCTGATAAAACATCAACTTGGGGAAATAGGGGATGGATAGAAAATAGTATCTTTAATGTGCATCATCATTATGCAACATGCCTAAACTAAGATTAATAAAAAGAATATAATGGAGGTAAATGGAAGTAAGACATAGGATAGGAGACAGAGAAATAGTAAATGAAATACAAGTGTCAAACTGAAGTGCTCTTTTATGCTGAAGATCATAAACTTACTCCATGAGAATTGGCAAATTAAAAAAAAAAAAAACACCTTCTGTAATTTAGGATAATGTACATAGGATGTTCCAAAAGCAAGGCCTCCTATTTATTTGGAAAATACAACAGATGCAAAAAACACAATAACACTATTTGATATAGAAGATTCTCTGCTACAAAGCACTATTTTTTAACATAGTCGTAGAATCACAATATAGAATCATGGATACACTTGAGTTAGAAGGGACCCTTAAAAGTCATCTAGTCCAATGACCCTGCAATGAATGGGAACATCTACAACATGACCAGGTTGCTCACAGCCTGGTCCAGCCTGACCTTGAATGTCTTCAAGGATGTGGCTTCCATCACATCTGCACAACATGTTTCAATGCTTCACTAACCGTGCTCTAAAAAAATCCTTCCTTATGTGCAGTTTAACCTCCCCTCTTTTAGTTTGAAACCATTTCCCCTTGTCCTGTTACCACAGACCCTGCTGAAGAGTCTGTCCTCTTCCTCCCTGTAGCCTACATTTAGATACTGAAAAGCTGCTATAAGGTTTTCCTGGAAACTTCTCTTCTCCAGGCTGAACAGCCCCAGTTCTCTCAGCCTGTCCCCATAGGAGAAGTATTTCATCCCTTGGATCACTTTTCTGGCCCTCCTCTGGATGCACTCTAACAGTTCCATCACCTCCCTTAACCTGCTGGCTACGATTCTTTTGATGCTGCCCAGGGCATGGTTGGCTTCTGTGGTGGTGAGAGCACATTGCTGGCTCATGTTCAGCTATCTAATAATACTGTGTGTAGTGAGTTTATGATAATTTTGTACCATTTAAAAAGAATATGCTGGGCATGTGTGTTTTTACATTAGTTCTGCTGTATTAAATCCCATTTAAACCAAATTGGTCGAGGATAGCTTGCAACTTGTGAAAGTACTGACAAAAGAAGTTCTACCCACTTCAGTAACATAAGCAGCAAAATAATTTTTCTTATTCCAGTCCATGATGGAGAACATTTTGATGTCACCTGTTATTTTCTAGATCTGCTTTGTATCCTAGACTTTTCAGTGCATTTTGCAGCTACCATCCTATGGTCATGAGATTTTCTTTCTAATGTAGAACAAAGTATTCCAGTTGTATCAGTTGAAAGTCTGCCCACAGTGACAACCTGAAATGACATACAATGATTTTGTACATTTGATTTTGTTTTGCAGGAAGACAGATTTAAAATTTAGGAAGTCTATTATCTACTTCAGTCTGTTTTTTCTTAAGCACCCAATCCTCAAATACCTGTCACATGCATGTCCAACACGCAGCCCACCACATCTTGCAATGCAGGTGCCCTCTGCCCTGTGCTTTATAGCAGCAGCTCTTCTCTGGAGAGCAGTGCAGCACATGCACCCATTGCTCAGCAACAGCCAAGCCATCAACAGGCTATTACTGCTAACAGTGGTGCCCATGCTGAAAAATATTTTTTTGTAGATGAGAGTTTGCTCTATCAAATCGCATTGTGTTCTTTGTATTTCTTGTAGTTTCCATGTAAAAAAATAGAAGACATTATTTTTGGAGCAACTGATATGTATGTGGCCCCACACAATTCATACAGAATCACAGAATCACAGAATTTACAATTCTGTAAATTGTAAATTTACCAGCTGGGGCTGGTAGGGACCTCTAGAGATCATCTAGTCTAACTTTCCTGCCAAAGAAGGCTGCCTAGACCACGTTGCATTGGTAGGTGTCCAGGTGGAGAAGGAGACTCCACAACCTCCCTGGGCAGCCTGTTCCAGTGCTCTGTCACTCTTTCTGTGAAGAAATTCTTATGCACATTTGTGTGGAACTTCCTATACTCCAGTTTGTGGCTGTTTCCACTTGTCCTATCTCCATGCAGTGCTGAAAAGAACCAGGGCTCATACCTTCGCCTTCCTTACCTTAGGTATATACAGGCATTGATCAGATCCCCTCTCACTCTTCTTTTCTCAAGGGTGAACAGACTCAGTCACTTAGGCTTTCCTCTTAAGAGAGGTGCTTCAGGCCCTTTATCATTCCTATTCACTCAGTGTGAAAGCCAAAAAGTTCTGTGACCTATCACATATGCATTAAATGCTCAGGTATGGAATACTGGACTCAAAAGTGCAACAATTAACTGTTTCAGATTTCCATTCTACTTATTTGTGAATTTACTAGAACTTACTTTAAATTTTCTGAGTTTTCTGTGTTTTACTGATACCACTGCAAAAATATTTGCATCTTAGCTGCTAAGTAAATGAATAGTAACTGGATATAGGAAAGACAAATGTCCCTAGACCAATGTATTTTGCATGAACCATGAAAAGTTGAGGGTTGCTGTATTCTGCTATTGTCAGTCTTTATAATTTCCTTAGAACAAGCAATGAATGGGAAATAGATTTTGCAACCCATAGAATGTTACACTGAGATCACCAGTCTTATTTCCTTGACAGAGCATGTGTTCGTTTAATCATCTCAAAACATTTTTCAGAAAGAAGTGCCTATGACATGAAAGTCCAGCATCTGATTAGCTGCAATTTTATTCTTTCCTGGGAACCATGCATATCATGGAAACAGTTTAGTTTAATGACACAGACATCACATATGATAATTTGCAAACTCTCTAACACAGGAAATATGATTTGATGCATCGCACTAAGAAATATGATTAACTCTTCAAGTTATTTTTAATCAAAAACTCTGAAATAGATTATTATTATTTGAAAATAATTTGATTTTTCTCTTATCATAATTGATTTACCATTTAAAAGTAATTAAGATTTTCTGCAGCCAAGTTCTCAACATGGTGGCCAAATTTTTGTTGACTCCACAGCAGGAGTGTCATATTATCCTGTTTTCTGCTTGATCATCTTGTTTTAGACTGAGTGGGTGTAAAGGGAAAACACCCGATCTATGTTATCTATATATGCCCTTCTCTTTCTTCTCTTTTCTTGAAGTGAAAGGTCCATCACTTTGCTTGCCAGTATTTACCTTGCCAAAGCTGGCCTAACTCAAAATTTATCAACAATCTTTCTTCTGTACATATATCTTTCCTAAGGAGTGATTCTTTGATGTCACATTCGGAACTGCATGTGAAACAGGAGTTGTATCTGTGGGTAGGAAAGCAGAGCTATACATGAGGGACAAGTAAGATTTATTCTTGGATTAATTGTCAGCTGACCTGAGAAATCTCAGCAAACGCCTGAATTTTAGATGGCTGAGGGCCAAAGAGCTTCTTGGTGCCCATAGACAAGGGGACAAAGATATATTGTGTGAATACATAATGCTCTGAAGAGTCTTCCTTCTCCAGCCCCCAAAAAACACCATCAGGCGGCATCTTCTAAGCAGTTTTCTCCTCCTTACACATCCACTTCTGCTTTGGAAAACAGCATTCTGTAATGCAGATAAGTTCAGATAAGTCAGTTAATATGTATTTCAACACCTTTCTTCCAATTTTCAGACATCCCCTCTCTATCTAAAGGTGAGCATAAGAGAAGATTGATTTTTATTTGGCCTTGGATGTTTTGAAGTGATGGGCAATATTTTTTGTGTTCTCATGATCCAGCCTAATTACAGTCACATTCAGTAATGTTTCCATTAGGAGTATGTGATTTAGAATTGCTGTAATTTCTGAATAAATAATTAGCTAAAAAGGCACCCAGAATATTTTTGTTTTTAATCAATTCCAGTACTTTCCTTTTTTTCCTCTTTCCCCCTCCCCTCAACATTTCTGGCTGTTTCTCCCTCTCTCTCTGTTTTCATTTCATTTCCTTTCTGCTTAAATAAAGTAACCCATGAGTTTGGAGTGTAAATTAAAACATACTCCAAAAAATAAACAAACAAACACTGAACACTTAGCAGTTCAATTACTGTGTCTGTCACTTTCAGAAGTAAATGAAAATAATACTTACTTTCAGAAGTAAATGAAAAATATATATTAAGTCACTCATGGACAATCCTAATTTGAGATCTCACACTACTACTGCCTCCTTCCTTAGTTCTGTGCTACAAAATAAATATAAAATAGAAGGCCAGATTGTGGTGAAGTACACACACATCTGCTTATTTTATTTGGAGCTTGCACTTCTTTGCCATAGTAATTCTGGGAAAGTGACTAAACCTACCAGCAATTCTGATTCTCTCTCTTCTTTTACCTCAAGCAATAATAATGTTTTCTCTATTTTATTACAGTCTCTTGAGATTGTGACTGATTTGCATATTCTCTAACACTTAATTAACGATGTCACTTTCTCAGTGCCTTGAAAACTGTTTTCATTTTTTCCTCGGCAGGCCTCCAACAATTGCCTCCCACATTTTCTACTGCAGCCCTTTTTATTACTTTAATGACAAATAATTGGACAGATTCTGAGTAATGAGGGTGAGAGCCAAAGGACTGTTGCATAGGAGACGGCTGCTTGTTACAAGACACATTTAGTGGTCTCTAAATCAGATAGACAAGTAGAGTACTGATCATCTTGCAGTAATGAGACACAATTAAGAATCACTGCAGCAAATGACAGAGCAGTTCATTGAACAATAACCTCCCTCCTCCTTTTTTCCAAAGAAGATCGAAGCTTAATTATAGCACTGCCATTTGCAATGCTATAGTTAAAGTTGTGTCAGCATTTCCATTATAAACCTGCTACTTTCAAAGGTTATAGCTTACATAAAATAAAATAAAATAATTAAAAAAAAGGCAACAAAACAAAAAACAAAAACCTGCTTAGAGATGGAAATTTCCTTCAAAATCTTCTTTTTTGTTATTTCTTTTTAATGATTTATTTATTTTGCAGAGCTGTCTGGATCTGTTTCTGGTCTAAATAGGGACACTTTCTTTGATGTGGCTGGAGCTACACTCATTTGTATTTCCTGAGGATCTCGGCCAATATTTGAGTCCACATCTACTAACAGACAGAAACCTGGCACTTGAGCTTAAGAGCAGCAAATGATCCTTTCAAGAAACAGACTCCTCTATGCTGCTTTTGTTGGGGAGAGAAAGGCATTAAATGTTTTTCAGAGGTGGACATACTCAGCCAGGTTCTCTAGAGAGCTCAGTTGCCATTTAATTATCTAAATAAGTATTCAGCTTTTGTATGCAATAACCATTGTAAGTGGATCTGAGTGCTCATGTAACTTTAACTAGTTGTGTTAGATTCACCCTGGAGGTGATTCTGATGTTATAATATCTCATTCAGTGTGTATGTCACTGAGTTATTCACTAAATAGACCAGGTAAGAAGGAGGAGGTCAACTGGCATATTTTACACATAATCTACAATGAATAAAGATTAAAAGAGAGTAAGAAAGAAGTAAATGGCAGCATAATGAGCTTTTGGAAAAATATGCTGTGCTTGACTGTTTTTCTGGGTATGAGTGGCTATCTAAGGTGCAAAGGTTACAGAAGCAGTACAATCTGTTGAATTTCAAATAATGGGTGACTCCTCATACAAGCCTTGAATTCTTTTACCTTGTCTTCACGATGAATTAGAAATAGATGCTTCTGGCTCAACAATGAATTCACTAGCTGTTGGGTTTCGCTATAATCTTAAATTTACATAAGCAAGTATAATTTGTAATTTATTATCTGTGTGCCACAAAAATAATTATGGTCCTATACAAAACCTGTAAATGTGACAGGCTTTACTTTCTGTGTAATCAGAGCTGGTGCTTTGGATGCGTTATTGACCCATGAACTGATTTTATGGAAACTCTGTAATTACAGGTTATCAGTTAATGCAACATGCAGTAACTGCTGTTGCAAGCAAAATGGATTTGCGCCTTTTCTGTCCGGATCCTATGGCTGATACTTTGATCTTTTGAAACAAAACTTCCAAAGATGGATATGAACATGTTTAGCTTTTGTCTGGCACAGGGGAATCATTCACTTATCAGCCATTAGGCTGCAATAACACGGCCATGTTCTGACTCTTCTCTGAAAATGGAGATTGCTAGCAGAAAGTCTTTGGTTTTTCTGGACACTATGAAATGTAATTGCCCTTTAGCTTTGTAAATGATTGCAGACTGGCACAACCAGAAATGCTTTTTGACATCTGCTGAAACCTGTGTCAGACTGGAAGGTGCCACTAAGGGCCTTCAAAAGCAAGCAACAATTCTCTAAGAAGGGAAGCAAAGAGTATGCATTGCTGGTGCATTCATGGTCTTAGCAGTGAAAATAACCTGAAAATACAGTTCAGTTGCTCTGTGTACTTATATAACTTCTGCATTGCTCTACACAGCTTTTGACCCTCAGAATTAGTATTAAGAAAGGTTAAAACAGTTACTTCATATCTTGAAATCATTAAAAGGCCACACACAAGCATTCTCCTGGATTTCTCATCACTGTCTTTCCATGAAGTTGTTTCACCAGTTAAGAAGGATGAGTTTCAGGAAAAGTTTTGTTAGAACTGTGTCAGTTTTAAGACTACTGTGCCCTTTTTACCTTGTTAGCTCTATCTTGTACCTGTGATGCAGACTGTGCTCTAACCAAGTTTGTAACATACTTTATAAAACTTGAAGAGTTTTAACTTTTAATTCCGACCATGTTTTGCAAGATTCATAACAGTTTTATCAAATTAACTGTATATCTATAATTAAGACTTTAGATTGTAGATTGTAAATTTATAATTAAGATAGGAAGTCTACGTGTACTGGTGGCTTTAATTCTTCCTCTGGTAACTAACATTTATCCTATTTTAAGCACAGGAAAGTTCTCAGGTATTTACAGCAACCTGGTAATGACAATATGAATACATGAAAACTGCAGTGAAGCCTATCATACATTTTACTGAGGTGATGTTATTCAAAGAGTGAACGGGAATATTTGATAAGGGTTTATTTTTTTTATTTTTTTATTTTTTAAATTAGCTTTATAATGTCACATTTAACAAAAGTTTTCTTTATTCTATTTCCCTTAAAATTTTTAACAGGCTTTTCTGATCATCTACACCACAGAGCTTTTTTTGCACTTGTACAGGTAAACATCAGTTTATTGAACAAGTGGAAACATGAAAATGAAGAACTGCATGAATATGCCAGCTCTGACAGAATGTATGTTTATAAACTTGTATCTGCCAAAAGAAAGACATTATTGGGAAACTGATAGCAATTTCATTATTTGTTACAAACAAAACTTGAGTAGGATGCTCTACTTGATGAGCAGTTATGGACAAATCCGTGTTAACATGTAAGAAAAAGCTGAAGAATATCAATTTTAATTATGCCATTTTACACGTTTAAAGAGATGTGACTTCTGAATTGTGATTTTAATGAATCAAGCGATTATTATTTTTGGTCAATTGTGTTGTTTAAAAAATTTTATACTTGGAATGGGAAAAATATCAGTTTGCTTCATTTTGCAATGTAGACATTTTTTTCACATTGATTAGCATTGATTAAACTTTAAATTCAGAGTACTGTAAAAAGACAGCAGCATTCATGCTACACCACATCATTCCTTTCCCTTGTTGAGCCAGCATCGGAAAGCATTCCTCAGCGTAGCTTCTTCTTTGGTTTTAGAAAACATCTTCTGGAAAGTTGTCCAAATATTTATTGAATGCCACAGAAGTCCAACTGCTGCACAGTGTCGGCATGACTGTGTCCTGCAGCCATACCTTGTGCTGGGTGCTCCTCTGTGCTTGGTGAGGTTGGCTGTCAAGAATCACTGGCTGCAGGGGCCTCTTGGGAGGTAATGTTGGAACACCCCAGAGCTACATCTTATCTGGGCCCTGGGTTGTGTCTCAGAGGACCCTTTCTCTGTCACTGAGGTTAAGTGGCTGATCTACATGGGCTGGAACAACAGACTGGAGAATTGATCTAGGCTCTTTCCCTAGTCTTTCAAGTCTCTGTGGCAGCAGCCAGAATTTTCCACCATGTTCTGCTGGTAGATATAGACTGCTTCTCCTGTGTGTACAAGCAAGTGAAAAGGCTTCCTGCAGTTTGGAACAAATATCTTTACTCCTGGTTCACTGCTGGAGGAATTTAAAGCTGAAGTAATGGAAGTAGAAGATCACATAGCCTGTGTTCTTGATGCAGGCAGTGCAGATAGGGCATAGAAGGTCTGCTGCCTCTGACATTCTGGCCTACTGCATTGGAAATGTTCTTCTTTGTGGCTTTTTGGGTATCTACATTGCTGCCATGGCTTTCTGGACACCTGTACTCTCCTCCACGGCTTCCTGGGTGTCAGCCACCATGTCCTACCATGAGAGCTGTGCCATTTGCCTAACTTTTTTCAGTTCTAGAAGGGGAAAAGCAAAGCAAATGTCAGACAGCTGAGGGAAAAGTGAGGAAAAAACTCTTAAAGGGTTGACTGCTTTATGGGCTGAGAAGCAGCCTGAGTCTCCCGTACTCTCACTCTGAGATCCAGCATGACCTAGTTGCTGGATGCATGATGGAGGTGCTCAAGGAAGGCAGAGAGAGTGAGAGGGAGTCTCAAGTGTTGCCAATGGCCCCAGCCAATATGTTGGATCTGGAGCACCCAATAGCTGTAGGCAGAGAGGCTGCCTTTGGTCTGCTCTCAGACTTGTAGCTTTCTAAAAGCCACAACCAGAAGAACAAACCACTGTCCTGCTGGAATCAGAATGTCTCAGGTGCACATGCAGGAGTGCTGGACAAAAGGCACTAGGATAGTCTGCAGTTGTTAAAGAGTACTGAAGTTCCTGGTAGTCACAGCCACTGTTTATGGACACTGCAGTTATCTCTGGAGCTGCTCAATGTAAATGGAAATTCACCTCGGGAGAAAGCCTGCCTCGTGGTACATTGGCTATCTTGTGGGTGAAGTTTTAATGTCAGGGCACCTGGGCAACCCAGCCATGCAGGCAGGGACTTGGTGACCTTCTCAGTGCAGAGAACTCAGACTCTGCTCATCCAAAGGCTGTCAGAGCAAAAGAGCTTTCCATTACTGCCAGTGATAAGCCTCTAGAAAGAAATGCTGAAATAGTTGAGGCTGGAAGGAAGTCATCTAATCCAACATCAGCGCTCAAGCAGGATCACCTAGGACACCTTGCCCAGCACTGCATGCAGCATGTTGAGAGGGATATCTATGGACTGAGAGGATACAGTCTATCTGGGTAATCTATTACCATGCTCAATCATCTTCACATTAGAAAAAGCAACTCCTCATAGAATCAGGGAATCACTCAGGTTGGAAAAGATCTTAAAGATCATTGAGTCTAACCATGACTTAACGTTCACATTCAAGAAGAATGTCTTGTGGGTTTTCTTTTTTTTTCCTGTGCCCATTGTCTCTTGTCCTCTCAATGAAACTATTGAAAAGAGCCATGTTTTACCTTTGCAGACTTCTTTCAGATACTGGGACATTCTGACACAATCTCCACAGAGCCTTCTCTTGTCCAGGCTAAAGTGCTGCATCTTTCCCATCCCTTCCTGCTATGAGAGATTCTTCAATCCCTTCATCAATCTATGTGGACATTTGTTGGAGTTTATCTGGTAGCTCCATCTCTCCCATGTAGAGGGTAACTCCAGACTGAACACAGTACTCCATCAATGGCTTCAGTAATGCTGAGATGCTCAGGCATCTCCCTCAACTTTCATGCAAGGGTCCTCATAATGAAGCCCAGGATACCTCTGTCCTTTGCCCCAGAGGTAGAGTTCTGTCTCTTTCTCAACTCACTCTCCACCAGTCCTTGTAATCCTGTTACACAGTGATGCTTTTTGACTTTTCATCTCCCAGCAAATTCTTGTGTATGGGTGCCAGGTTCAGGACACTGTACTTTCTTTTGTACTATAATCTTCACAAAATTCCCTCAGCCCGTTTCTATAGCTTATCAAGGTTCTTCTGGATGGTATCACAACTGTCTGGCATAGTAACATCTTGTCCACATATTCTGGCATCATACAACCTGCTGAGGGTACACTCTATCCTGTCATCCATATTAGTAATGAAGAAATCTAAGAGTACTGGTCTCTTTATTGACACCTGATGTGCTCTACTAGTTACTGATCTCCAGTCGGGCTTAGTGTCTCTTACCACCATTCTCTGGGCCTGCTGCTCAGCCAGTTTCACTTCACTTCATTGTCTGAACATATCAGTTTTTCTATGACTATCCTATGGGAGGTACTACTGAAACTCTTATTAACATATTCACCAGTTCAGTTGTTCCATGATAGAAGCATCATAAAGCACAAATAGAGACGCTGGAGTATTAGTCAAGAAATTAAAAATATCTTTTGTCATATGAGATATATATGTTTTGTGAGGTATAGAAGATTACTTAATGCCTTTAATTGCAGGGGCTGTTATTTTGTCTACATTGCTATGGACATCTCTGGTGTTGGTTGCCTCTTTTTTGCCCTCTCAAGTGCTTGATGTACACTTAAAATAGCATGTTATATACACGTCAGATGCAAACCTTACAACAAAATCTTTCAAACCTAGACAAAATTATTTTGGAGTTATGGGAAATGGCACAAAATATTTTCTTTTTTTTTCCCTAGTGCAGGCTTTGGAGAAAATAAGAATACATCTTCCTTCTTCTATTAACTGTTTAAAAAAAATTGTTGCCCAGTTTGCAAATTCTTGACTTCTTTAAAAGTTAAAGTATCAGTCTCTGAATCATTATCAGTGTGATATGATGTGAATGGTGCAGGAAAAGCTATAAACTATGTCTGGTTTGAGTGGATTGAGTAAGCTGACTTTAAAGGTGCTGTTCTAAAAAATGGTTTTATCTCAGCAACTACATAATCTTAGTTCTTCAGCACCTGTTGAACAACTTGATTTGATCAACAAAACTTGAAAATGGAAGTGACTTATTCAGCACATATTTCTACTATTATAGGTAAATAAAACTTCAATTGTGTAGAGAAAAGTGTGATTAAATTAGAATAAATAAATTAGAATAAAACCAAGTCACAACTTTGACTTGCTTGATGGACTTCAACAAAAACTAAAAAAACTAAACCATAAGACACAACACATACAAACAGAGACCACCTGGCATTACTTCTTTTATCCTTGTCATGTATTTCACCACCAGCAACTAATTGCATATATGCATGTATGCATGTATAAATGCACATATGCAATTTCAAAAACGATAGAATTTTTAAAATAAGTGGGATTTCTAGAGCAGGATGGATCCTTACTCCTCACTGAAATTCTTCAATACTGTTTCAATCTCTCTTTTCACTGGTAAGGTTTTCTCACATGCTTCTTAGGATTCTGTACCTCCTAACAAAACTTGTGGAAGTCAGAAGAACATTGGGGCTTTCTTAAATCAGTTAGAGATTTAGAACTGCACAAGACTGGATGGAAAGCACTGGTGAGTGCTGAAGGAGTTAGCGTACATCATTGTGCAGCTCTGCAATCTTCAAAAGGTCAAGGCAGCCTTCAGAAGGGAGAAGTTCCTGATGACAGAAAAAGGTAACTACCTTCAAAAAAGTGAAGGGGGAAGATTCACGTAACTGCAGGCATCCTGAAGAAGTTAAGGAACAAAACTTCTTAGAAGCTGTTTCTAAGCTAGACATAAGAGAGTTACTGGAATCCTTATGATAACATGGTATTTCTAAAGTTTATTGGGAATCAACAATGCCTCACCAATCTGAGTGCTTTCTGTATTTACAGAACAGGTATTCTGAACAAGAAGGTAGCTGTTGTAAACCGTGAATTCCTCAAAATGCTTGACTCCCATAGTCTAATTGCCACAAAAATTGTGAGATATTAGCTATATTAGCTGTATGATAGAGGACTGGAAAATTGGCTGGACTGCTGAACTTAAAAAGTTCAAAGCTGCATGGTGTTCACAAGGCAGTCTGTAGTTACTGTCATCCCTCAAGGTTAATAACTTTTAACAAAACTTTTCAGTGTCTTCATTAGCAACTAACATGATAAGACAGAGTACGTACTCTGTAAGACTGTAGACAAAACAAAATTCAGTTCAGTAGTAAGTACTTTACAGGCAAGATTTCTAGTCAGAGAAACGTGGATAGACTGGAGAAATGAGCTGACAAGCATTTTTCAGAGTTCAGCAAAGGCCAAGTACTATGTCTGGGATAGAATGCAACAATATATGATAAGGATCAATTGGCTGGAAAACATTTCTGCAAAAAAGGACTTGGGAGTCCTTGTAGACATAACACATATGTAAGTAAGTGAAGGCCACTTGCATTATCAGATGTATTAGTCAGCAAGTCTAGGGAGCTGTCCTCTATTTGGCATTTGTGAGACTATGCCTGCAACGTTTCATCTGGTTCTGGGCTCCTCAGTAAAATAATAATATCAATATACTTCCAAGTTCAATGAGGGCTGTTAAAATGGTCAGGAGCTGGGGCATACAGTGTAAGAGATCTTGTATTCAACTCATTTTCAGCTTGAAAAACTGAAAGCAAAGGGAAGATCTTGTTGGCATCTGATAGCTATGTAATATGACAATATAGGAAAAATGGAATCAGATTCATCTTGAAGGTTTGCAATGATGGTATGAGAGGCTACCAGCAGAAGTTGTATCAGGTAAAATTTTGACTTTCATTTGCTAAGTTTTTAAAAATCATTATTTTTTTTTCCCACAAAGATGATTAAATTCTGGAACAGGTGTGCTGAGGTTTTGTGGAATCTCTGTTCTTGGAGTTGTTTAAGACTCCACCAGACAAAGCATTGAGGAAACTGATTTATTTGATGTGCTTTGAGGATGAGCTAGTGATCTCCAGAGATTTTTTTCTAGGCTAGATTACTCTGTGATTCTATAGATACTGAAAATCATATCTTAAGATGCTCAGCTTTGCAAAAATTGAAAATTCTGCTTTAAAAAAAAAACAAAAAAAACAGTATATATTTATCTGGTATACGTATATAAAATTACTTAAGAAACTGATAGATTTGATGCTGAGTGTATAAATTTTAAATGCCACAAAGCATTTATTACACTAACCTAACATTAAACTCAACTGCCTTATACAATATCTGTCTAATAACCCCAAAATATATCTTAAAAATTAAAAAAAATTATATTTACTGCTGACGTTATAATTCTATAGCAATTCTATAGAACACTTATTATCAGTGTAAGTTGAAATCAGTTTTCTACTCATTATCAAAAGATTTTCTCAATAATTCGTTGCAAAATTATTCCCTATCATGTGTATATCATGTGTATATCTGTACAACTACATGCATCTTCAATGACCAACAAGTATCCCTTTATCATTACTTCCTAATACTTTTGAATTTGGATTATGATAAGATAATAGACTTTATTCAGCAGATTTATTTAAATCTAATTACATAGGTGAATAAAAATTGCTGCATGCTGTTGCATCTAATGTAAGTTATCTATTATTCACACCACATTTACTTTTAATATTCATGCAGATTCCCTTTGACATAACCTACTGTGTCACAGTTAATCCAATAAAGATAAAATATAGCTCAGCAAAACACCAGTCGATTCCAGCATTCTGGTAATTATTAAGGACTATTTCACACTGGTTCCTTCAATCAATGCATTTCTCCTTGGATGTGATAGTGTTCCTTTTTGAAGCTTTCAATCCTCCCAGTGGATTCAGGGGAACATTCAGACACTTTTTCAGTCTCTGGGTCTCTGAGGCAGTTCAAAGAGCACAACAAGTCATCACAGGTTTATCCTCAAAGGCTGACACTGTCTTTTTGATGTATGGTGACTTAAAAAGTCATCTCTAGGAAAGCATGTGTTTGGTACCAGCCTATTGAACCAGCCATTTATCAGCTAATCTGTATGCACCCAGCACACCTACTAGCAGATCCAAGGACAGAACAACTGCCTCCTTCTGGACCTACAATTGATTTGATTTCCCTCTCTAATTTCATACTTGCTTCAATGTCCAGTTATTGAAGCAACTTTTTACCTTATTGAGTGAGCTTTTGTGTCACAGCATTCTAGTGGCTGTCAGTTTGAGTGCAAGAGCAGAGTGAGTAAGAGTTTGCAGTGTTTTAGCTCCAGAAGGACTTGACTTCTGCTTGATCCTCAAAAGTTTGTAGCCTCTGCATGCTAAGGTTTACAAATATGTATGGTTCGCCTCATGCATGAAGTGTGTGTATATTTCATTTTACAAGTTTTAGTTGTAGAGGTGCCAAGACTGATATAGTAATCTCAATATGGGTGACTTTACAGTGAAGATTCACAGTGGTGTTTCACTTTTCTCTTGGTCAACACTTGGCAATAGCTGGCTTTTGTCACCTCAAGAGGATGCACGAATAATTCTAATGTATTCAATATTTTACTGGGGGCATGACAGAGAGAGTGCTGTTGCAAAATGTATCAACATTTGGAACAAAAGAAATAGCACTAGTTAAAATGTGATACAAATTTTTTTATAGAAAGATACCTAAGTAACTAGTGAGAAGGGACCCAGGATTTTATCCTACCACATAAAACCAAACATATTAAAACATTTCTGAAAAAGGGTGAAACTGGTATCTCTTCCCATAAGTGAATGTTTGTCTTTTAATACAGCTGTGGTAGTGGGGGCTTTGTCCTCCACTAGAGCTTCTAATATACACTGCAGGCATGAATGAGATGTGGACCCTGTCACAGACCAGCAGACTAATTCTTAGTGAAATAATGATGTGTATTGGCTGTCTCTGTGATCATATAAAGTAAGCAGAAGCTCGTTTGCAGCCTTTTCTGTGATCTTTCTTCTGCAACAGTGCACCTTTAATCAATGAACAGCATTATGTACTTGCAAAATTTTTATTTCCCTTTGCTCTTCCTGAAAAACATAACCAGTGACACAGAGTGGATATGAGGAACAGCAAGTTTAGGATAATATGATATTATATCTTAATATGCATTCAGCAGAATGGTCTGTAGGAACATTATTGTCATGACTTTTCACTTTTCACTCCTCCAGAGATTGAAGAGAATATAAAAATGGCATTTCCATCTTGTGATGCTGTCAAATTTATGACATTTTTAAGCCTGTGGTCAAATCTGGACTTTCACCGTATACATGCTTTACAACTCCTACTGCGTTATAGAATTGGATGTTGATTTGATTTTGTTGTAAAACAAGTCTCTCCATTGAAACAATTTCCATAAAAGAAATGAGATTCTGAATGACAATAGAAAGTATGGTTAATTGTGTAGAAAGAGTAAACGTCACCCCCTTTTCTTGCTTGTTTTTAACATATTGTGATTCCTTCTTAACAGTTTTCTCTGTATGAATTTAAACTGATTTGCTCCCAAGGTATTAATCTTGCCAAATCTATTACTTCTTCTACTTCTAATTCCTCTGATGATCTAATATTTTCCTCTACACGAGTGCCTAAAAAGACTACTCAAAAGTATGCTATTACTTGTATACATAGTGGAAAAATTCTTATTTGCTACTGAGTAGTTCGCTTGTCAAAGAAAGTAAATGATAATGAAGAAAATATGAACGATTAATGTCAAGCAGATTTTTTGCATCATTTAAGCATGCAAAATTGGTGCATTAGGAAAATGAGTGGCTTTACGAATTTAATAAAATGTTTTATTTCAAAAATGCTGAGATACTTTATTTTTCTCTCTTTTTATAAACAAGATATATATATCATTTTTGTTTCCAATTTGCTTTTGTTTTGTTTTGTTTTTTGTTTTTTTTTTGTTTGTTTTTTTACACAGCTATCTGTGTATTCTAAAGGTGTCAGATGCAAAGACATAATGCTGCACAATATGCACAGAGGTATTTGGAATGTTTTGAATTCTAAAATCAGCAATTCTAGGTGACTTAAGCTGCTAGAATGTCTTCTGAGATGTCTTGCAAAATGTAAGCCTTGTTCAGGATGACTAAGTTACCAGCAACACTGGGAACACTTATCATATTTACAAGTATCCCTTGTAGACTGTTAACAGACAAAAAATTAGAGAAAAGAATGAGTTTTCTGAACTAGCACTTTCATGTGGATGTTTATAATATGCTACGGAAAAGCAAACTACAAAGCATATAAGATACATAAGATACAGATATGAATTACTTAAGTTGGAGGGTGGCCCTCCTCAGCACAACAGAGAAGAAGTAAGATGAAAAAGCGCTGGGGCTATGATAAATAATAGGAAACTGCCTACCTCTTACTGTCACAGGCCAAAAAGACATGCAACAATTATTTTAGTTTATTACCAGTTAAAACAGAGTTAGATCTTGAGAAACAAAAATAGAACCAATATCCTTCCCCTCCTCACCACTTTCTCCCAGGTAGAACTTCATTCTGTTCCAGTCTGCAGGACTGTTTCTGACCTTCTCTGAGAGGCATCACCAGGTACACTGATGACTGTGTCCTGTGGGGATATGCCATTGCACAGAGTTAGTTTTCAATAGTAAATCCGCAGATGCTATGATGTAATTTCTATTGATATCCTGTTTTCCATTGGTATCTCTGTGTGCAGGAAAAGTCAGAGGTTCCAAATCAAAAGGCAAAGTGTCAGATGGATGACTGAAGCCACACTGGAAAATAAGTGGGATAAAGAGATAAAGAACTGGAATAATATTTTATATTAAATAATTAGAATATCAAAAGGAAGAGAGACACAGGGAGAATTCAGCAACAGGAAGTGACTGTGTGGAATATGGAGCTGAAGTGCTCACGTATAGGAAAAAAGTTGCAAAGGAGGGGCAGATAAGAAGCAAGGACTGTGGAGATGGACAGACTAGTTATCAAACAGTACAGATGCTGAGAAGTTAACTGCTGCTCTGCAGACAAATGAATAAAGACCTCGGGAGAAAAGAAAGCCAATTCTTTCCTATTCATTGTTATGAGACACTTTCCTTTTACCGAAAATGGCTTCAGGTCCACGGGCGGCAAGTTTGGATGATCTTTATTTCAGTACTTTTATGAAACCTCCTATGAGAATCTATTTTTCTTAGGCACAATCTATGATCTATCTCAGGCTTTTTAGAACAAAGCTATTCAACATCAAAGATTTCATATCTGCTACAGAAGACAGCATAGAGAAGGCCCCCTCTTCCCCTGTTTGGCGCACAAAAGAAGTCAAACATATACCAAAGAATTATTCAGAAGAAGCGCCAGACTAAGAAGTTTATGAGATGTTCAGTCTATGTTGGCCATCATTTTGAGAAGACAGCTAAAATCTTATTAGTAATCAAATTTTTCACTTTCGAAACCTTAAATTTATATAGTTTATATAGTTTATATAAAATTGGATATAACCCACCTTTTATCTCCTTTTATTTATTTATTTATCTTCTCTTTTATGCTATCCTCAAAAATACTCTATTCACTTCTTATTGTTGCAGTACTTCTTGTCCTGATACACAAACTTGTGTTTGGTAGCTGGTAGTTCTATCAAAACTGAAACTACCCATGGAAATTAGATTGATAGGGTGCAATATAAACAAAATATCAAGAAAAAAACAGGACTTTACATTCATACTTCATTAGGATGTTTTACTTTGCAACAATCTGCACATCAAATAAAAAACATGTAATTTGAAAAATCATGTTATGTTTATGCACTAATTTAACTTGACCCATTTTCAAATTCAACATCTCTTGTCTATTGTTACTCCCTGTAAGTTCAGATGTTGACTTTGCCACTGGTCCTTCATTCTGTAACGTTTCATAGATGCTGTTCGAAGAATGTCTACCATTCTTGTTCCATTTAAGCCAATCTTGTTAATTAACTGTTGAGTCAAGTCATGTCTTTCTTCTAAATTAATTTTCCTTATATCTTCAATAAGCAGTGGAAATGTTTTCATGCTTTCTAACTAGGTTTCAATAATTTTTAACCTAATACAATAAATCCTTCTGAGTTTATATTTCTTTTTTTTTTTTTTTTTTTCCTTTGTTCCTAAGTTTACGTAACTTGTAGAATTAGATGTAAGGTAAAATGGCATAAAGTCTTTTCAAATCCCTCCTTCCTACTAAAGTAATGATAAAAGTGTGCATGCTAACTTCACAGAGCTTTTTAGCAGTTCCTGAAGTTTTTACAAAAGCTTGTTGCTGACCAGGAAACTAGGTCATGCAATTGTTCTTCAATAAAGATGATCTTTTCATGTGTCTCAGCAGCAGCCTTTCTTTTACAGGAATCCTGTGGTTTGAACTCTTCACAAATTGAGCTTCACGCCACAGATATTTCCTTTACTTTAATGAATTCCTTCCATCTGACTTAAGTTCTTTTGATTGATGTATCCTGTTCCTGCCATGAGGTTATTCTGTGTTGGATTTATTTAATTATTGAAATATACTTTCAGACAGACTCTCCTGAAGTTCAGAGTCTGTTTACAGAGACTTCTGCCAAGCTAACAGCTGAGATATATTATATATTGCCAGAGGTATAACAATAAACATTAACATGATCAGGCAATAAGCGGTAACAAATAGCCACAAAACTCAGTTAAAATGGAGCTTTTGCAGTCACCAAGGGCATTTTGAGCACCTCATTTCTCAAGAAGCCATGTTTTCTAATCTTTTTAATGCTGAGAAAATATTTTTGTGTCTGTTTGAACTGACTATACAAGCAAACACAGACTGAAATGTGCATAACTCATTTGATAAGATACCCTGTAGTATGTATATGAATTATGAATCAATGACAGGAACTGTCACTGACTATGTTATCTAGATATTAATAGAATAAGATGGCAAAGTGTAAGCATCTTGGATAAATTGCATGATAGAATTCCTTTACTGTTAAGAATAATTCACACACAAACACAAATTATTTATAAACAGATCTTTTGACTTCAGTGCAAACAGTCTAATCATATTTTGAGGGTTCCATTTAATGAAGGCCCTGTTGCAATCATCCAACCTGGACAGAAATATTTCAGTGCTTGGCTGACATCATCTGCCTCGATATCTTTGAATATCTAAGCTACTAAACAAACAAAAAATAAATAAATAAACAAAACCACAAGAAGTATTCACTTTCTTAAAGGAGAAATTGCTTTTCTTAAAGGAGAAATGGTGCCTCTGTTCCGAGTCCAGGAATTAAATCATCATTTCACAACTAACTTCCTTTCCATGCTTCTAGCATGGCTGAAAATACTGTTGAGCACACACATATAAATTAACAACCATTTTAGTAAGCCTGATTTTCTGGAGTTTAGACTGTTGAATGTCTTGCAAGAGTCATAATATGTTTGCATGAACGTACATAAGACACAGTTTCCACTGTAATTGAAACAAGGACTTAAATTCTTATCTTTCCACTGATTTTGTGTAAATTTATTATCAAGGCTTACTTGTGTAAATCTGCAGGCAATTGAAGTAGAGTGGCTTTCTGGTTCATGTATTCAGACAAAAAGTATCTCAGTCCTTCAAGAATATTACTTTATGCTGAAAAACTAATGCATGTCTTTCTCTCTCCTGTTTTGCATAAGTAGCTCAACTTCTGTTGCTTTCTGAAGTTTATTAGCTAAGGGCAGTTTTGAGATTTATTTTGTGTTGGAAACCAGTGTAGGACCAGATCTAGACAAGAAGAAACCAAGCAATTACTTTGTGCGCGTCACTCAGGTGCTATCCTGGCTACTTTGAGCTGCCTTCCTCAGAAGCGTTCCTGTTATGGAACCTCAAGATCTTAAGGTGGGAAGTGAACTTCTGAGACCTCATGAAAAGTCAAGATATTTCTGTAGGCAATTGGTAGAGACTGAGGTTTTGGATCTTACGTTGAAGACCAGGTATACATTGAAAGAATTCTGCAAAGCCACATGTATTACCACTGTCATGTCTAAATTAAGTGCTGTAAGGAAACCTACTGTACACAAGGCCAGATTCATGCTTATGATTGCTTACAGGGTTGTAGAAAAAAAGGTATAAGAGGTAATTGCCCATGAAATCTTCACTGAAACTGCATTATGGCATGATTTGGCAGCAATGATCATACTAAAATGAAAGAGAGGTAATGTGTATATACATTTTTTTCTTCTACTGGGATATTCTCCCAGAGAAAATATTCAAGTACTCCAGGAGGATCCTTTATGTTACTGATTTGTAAGACTCTTTGCTCAGTTAAGATATTCTCTATCTGAACAGCAGCCACATGTAAAGTTGCCAAACTTTTGATGCAGATCTGCGTCTTCCATTGAGAACAACTGAAGCAGATATCCTTTGTTATACAAGGTTAGTATAATCTTTACAATCTAGTAGTTGTAGAAGCTCTTAACTATTGTTTTTGTGGAGAGATATTGGTATTTTTGGCTGTTACCTTGGACAATAACGTAGGAAAAATGGAGTGAGGAGGTAAGGCTGCAACTTTGTAAGAAAACTTGTGCCAGAAAATCTTGATATTAATCTTATTATACCATGAATATTTTTTTTTCTTATGTAGATGATAATGTTTTGTTCTTTTCTGGATAATTCCCTCTCTTTTTATTTATGTATTTATTTATTTTAATCTTGATAGTCTTCTGTTATCATAAAAAGATTTATTTATTTTAAATCCTTAGTATTTCAGACAGAAAGTTCTGTTAAGGCTGTTCAGATTAAATAATCTGCGGGGATCTGAGCTGATTTTACTGTTAATACTTGGCAGATGAATGTGGGGAAAATCAGTCAAGCTCTTTTTTAGCTAAGACTGCTTCAAAGTTATGTTTACTTTAATTTTTAATCTATACCCTAACAATACGTGATGAAAAGGGTGAGAGTTTGCAGTGACACACTTCAGCAATATTTTCAGTGCAGAACGTTTTAAATTATGTGATTTCAAAAATTAATATTTGAAGTTGATTATGTGCTCACAGAAAGCAATTATTTTCTGAAATTCTCCATGTTAAACTTCCGTATATTTTACCATTGTGCACCATTAAGAGCAGACTAGTGACTCATTCATAAACTTTGTGGAAGTAGGCATAATCTTCAGGAATTACACAACCAGTGTAATATATAGTACCCCAGCCGGTCTTAAGTGGATATTGCAAAAAACGTAATTGTTGGGTTATTAATGCAGTGATATGAGGTAGAAGAGATCTTTCCTGAGTACTTAGGAAAAAGCTGTGTTCATATAGCTCTGATATAGAAAGCTACAAAGCACATAGGATACAGATCCGTGTTTCAAATGACACTGTGTTGTTCAAGTCATTTAAATATAAACACTGCTCTGAATGTAATCCTCCCATTTTATTACGTAGGCTCACAACACTCAGTTGTCAGTTGTAAATAGAAAGGCAGTAGAAGTTGAACTTTCCCAATGATGCTCCGTTACATGTTGTTGCCCTGCAACAAATGGCAGCAGAGGGGCATCCTGACAAAATGGTGTCTGACTTGAGAGATCATATTAAACAAAGGTGTGTAACTGGATTCTTCCATGTTAAAAAAATTGGCACCCACAGACATTCATCAACACTTGTGGATACCAAAAAGTGGATGTGAGCACAGTGGGGTAGTGCAGGTGGTACATTTCATCAATGACACAATCATAGCAGCTGTGAAACAGTGCAATGAAATAGTGGGTTACCTCCACGTGTGCAACATGGAGGCTCTTGTTCATTGCTAGCAAAAGTAGATAGCTAATGGTAGTGATCGTGTTGAAAAATATTGTTTCATAGCTGAGAATGCATTCTAACAAATAGCACTATTGTACTTTTTGTATCTCTTGTAGTTTCTATAGTAAGAGTTACCACTTCTGAGGCAACCTATGTATAATATTCTGGTGCTTTCACTTCTGTTTCAATCTGCAGTTTGAAAATGCAGATCCTTTCAAAATGAAGTCAGAAATATTAAATATAGTAATTTTATACTAATTTCAGGAAAAGTTTTTGATTTTCCTTCCACTTGCAGCATTTTTTTCTTTATTTTAGGAATCTTATTTTGTTAGTGTGTCTTGGTAAAGAAATGATCTTCTACCTTCATGTTTCTAAGACAGTACTAACTTGGATCACACTTCACACTGACTCAGTGCTACAGTGATTAAGACAGGCCTATCTGAAAACACAGTCAGTTTTACAGCCAATTTCGATTTCCAGAATGAAATGGAAGATTGCTTATGGCATCATTTAAAAGTGCCTGAAAAAGATAAAGCTCCAGGATAAATATACGAATACTATACTTCTTGTTCAATGGATTTGCATTTATTTATTATTTCTTTTGATTGTAAAAAAATGCACAGCATGTGGTGTCCTTGCTATACTGAAATATAAATGTAAAAATATGGGTGTTATTTCAATACCAGAAGGCTCTGCACACATGGAAAATCGTAAGTATGTACACAAGGAATGTCAGCACTGAAAATTCTCACAGCTGCATGTAAATGACTGCCTTTCATAAACTTCAAACACAGCTCTGGATAGTGTTCTTCCAAACATTGGGGATTTAGAAGACTCAGGGGTAGACTGAATATTTTTAATTCTCATTCTTTCAGTGAATGATCAGATGCCCCACTGCTGAATTATATAATTTCAGGGATTACCAATTTTTCAAAAGTGGTAGCTGTGGGAGTGATGTCACAGTGTAGCAATAAACCAAAGCTGATTCGCTGATGCTATAATAACAGGCCCAGAATCATCACCCTCTGGAGGCAATATATACAGTACCTGTATCCATCCATCTCTCCTTTGTGAGAAAAAAAATCCAAGTAAGAGTGTAGTCATGAATGAAAAAGTGATTGAGAGTCCAATTTTCAAATATGGACATCTAAGGATAATGTAAATGCCTTGAAATCAAGTGCTCAAAGAGTCATTTAGATATATAAAACACCAGTTATGCATGCTTAAAGTGACAATTTCTGCATCCAAATGGGCAATATCCTGAATCTTGGAGGCAAGATGCTCTTTTTACAAGAGAGTATGCCAGGAGATTTGATTTCTCTTCTTCATTCTGAGACACAGTACCTGTGTGGCTTGGAGTACATTATTTACAGCATAATTGTACACCTAGCATGTAAACCAATCAAATGGTTGGGAGTACTGGGGTGATGGATTTCTCTGACCTTCTTGAATTGTTCATATTTTCTATGTTTTACTACCAACCCAGAGATATCCTTGAGGAATACTAAATGTTTTGTTCCATTTTTTTCTAATCATAAACTTGTTTTGGGGTTGTAAGCCCCATAGAGATTAGAATGGGAACTGTTTGAAAAACAAACAGTTCAGCAGTTGCTTTTTTTAATTTTTCTTTTTTTTTTTTTAAATCAGAAGCTGTACTTCCTTTTTGAAAGATTATTAATCATTAAAAACTAACTATTAATGATTAAAATCATTAAAAAATATCTCTGGCAATAGGAAATTTGGAATATTTTTTGTTACTCTTGCTAGACTGATCATTAATACAACATACCTTTCTATAGGCACTTTTTTCCTTAGTATCAGATTAGACAGCTCTGACTGTGATTTGAGTGTCTACAGAGTATGAATACCTTTGTATTTGTTGCTTAAAACTGGATCCCACCACGATTTATGTCATCAAGCCATTGCTGATCTATGGCTCTGAGTGTGAATGTGCAGCAGCTTAGACAATCTTTGAGAGAACAGTGTTCTGTTACTAGCCCCCCATTTCTGTATGGGCAAAACAAAGGAACAGTAAGTACATCTTTGCTGTTGGAATGAAACACTGGATTTTAATAAGTGCAAAAACCAAAGCATTGTAGGAGATAATCCCAGCTGGCAAAAGGTGATTCTGAAATCAAGGAGTCCCCAGGGTGAGGAGAGAGCCTCCAGGAGCTGAAGAAGTCATTAGTTCTCACAGAGAAGCAGCTTATACATAGGCAGGACCAGGAGGCCACGTAACTTTTCACAAGTACAAAGGCAGACCTTAGAACTCCCTAAGCTCCTGGTGAGCAACCAGGAGCATAGTGATCAGAATAGTGAAAGGGAGCATGGAGCGTCAGTAGTGTGTTCAGCAGTTTGCACAGAAGTTCAGGTGGTAAGATGAACAGGGAGGGTGAAAGGCTTTCTTCCAACCTGGGAAAAGCAGGCAACAGCTTTTTATTGAAGCAAAAATGGCGATCGCTCTCTACAATGGCTAGCTGAGGTGGAAACACACAACCTTCCTGAGCTGGTACGTATACACAGGCAAGCATCCTGAGTTGGCCAGACCTTCATTTGTGAGGAACTCCAGAACCTGGAATCCCCTTAAAGGACCGAGGAAGAAAGGGGTGTCCTGGTTGCAGGTGTGCCTAGCTCGATAAAGTTTGAGAGCAAGTGGACAGGTTGCAGGAAGAAATCACCAGTCAGCAACCAGAAAGATTGATGCATGGTATTGTGCAAGGCTACAGGCAATCCCTTCCTGTAAAGTGAGGAAGCTAAACTATTTTCTAACCTTGAGGAGACAGACCACAATGGTGTGCACAGTACAAGACATGGAGTGGGTCTGGGGGAGGTCCATGAAGGTTATCAGAGGGCTGAAGCACCTCTCCTATGAAGAAAGGTTGAGGGTGCTGGTCTTGTTCTGCCTGGTGTCAGTGGTTTACTGGCTGATTCAGCCTGGTTCCATGACGAGTGGGGTGGAGAGATTTGTGAATCCGCACTTCTAGAAAGGGGAAACAGGGGACCCCAAACAATTAAAAACAGTGGCAATGATCTGAGGAGAAACAAATTTACTAAATATGGTATTGGAATGCAAGATAACACACTATAATACAATATAATTAGAATTGAAGCTAATAAATCAAATATAATGAGAGACAGTGTCTGAAAGGTGGAAAGGCCTCACTGTAACGCTGAGGTGAGATGCACAGCTGGGTCGAGCAGCAGGGAGGAGAGCTGAAAAAAGGGAATGTCTTGGTGACCTTGTCAGGGGTTATATCTCTTCTCTGAATGCAAAGTCCTCTGGGATATGTAGTTCTCTTCTGGACAGGTGCCTGGAATTGGAGTATTAACTCTTTAACTCCCAGTGCACTACATGATGTTGTGATGTGGAATACCAATAACCAAAAATTATAAAACCAGGCTCAGTGACAAAATGATATCTTCTCCACAATGCAGTATTTCAGTACTTAAAAAGAACTTAAAAAGGGGGAGACCGACTTTTATATGATCTCATTCTGATTGGAGAAAGGGGAATGGCTTTTAACTAAAAGATGGGAGATTTAGGTTAGATATTAGGAGGAAAGGGTAGTAAAGAATTATTGTGTTCTCTCTTTTCTCATAGTCCCTTCCATTGATGAAAATCTCACCCAGTTAATTATTTATAGCATTGTGTATATTGTGATATTTTGTCATTTGTGTCAGTATTGTAAAAGGCTTTTTAAAAATCACTTATCACCAATGGTGGTGCATATGCAATAGTGCTGGCCTTGACTTCACCAGTGGTGCACTTGGATTAAAGTGCAAAGCATTGGATGACATCCGTGGGTTGATATGAAGCAAAAGATAGAGCAGGAACAGATGACAGGATTTTATATCTGTGAGAGAACTAAAGGATATCTGAGGATAAACCTAGAAATAGTGTCAGATGCTGGGTAATAATTTCTGGAAAGGAATAGCGGGAAAAGGACTGGAGCCAAGTAAGAGGATGGGGTTGTAGGAGTGTTGGTTGTGAGTATGTGGGCTAAGTACAGAGTTTGGGATAGCTATTTAAACAAGCAGATCATGTGACATTCAGAGAAAGCCCTTCAACGAAGGATATGTTCTGTCATCTATCCTGTATGTATGGCAAACCTGTCAAGTGCATAAGCATTTCACACGATGCCTGCTACTAATGATTACATGCATCTGTTTTTTGTTTTTGTTTTTTGTTGCTTTTAAAAATCTATCTGGCTTTGTTTGTCACCAGAGACACAATTCATGTCAAGGTTACAAGAGATGATAATATCTTCTAAGAGGTAAGTGTTGGGATTTTGTTCTTCACAAAGTATTTTCACAAAATATCATTATTGTATTCATAATTGTTCGGAAAAAACACAAGGGAGGTTCATCAGAAAATTCTTGGTGAAGAAGGCTAGCAGTGTTAAAGGCTATACTGATAATCTGAAGTAAAGAGGGAGGAAATACGGATTCTAATGGCAACATAACTCTTGTAAAGAAGAGTTCAGTTTACTGCACATAACTAAACAGACTTGGCTTTATGTGAGATATGACTCCAGTATATCCTACAGGTAAACAGGAAAATAATAAATTCTCTGATAAACTCCTTGCAGAGCAGGAATTTATTTTATAGAGATAATAATAGGCATAATGTTATTAATATTATGTTGATATTTTGTTGCTATTATCTTACTATTATTAGCATTATCTAGCAGATTAGGAAAATGTATGCTGGTCTCTCTGAAAGTGATGCCTTCTATTCATTTCCATTGAAACTTCAAGAGACACTAAGAACAAAATAACACCATTTGATAGATAAAATTCTCACCTGCAAAATTGTTTTTCAACATAGGCACTATCACTAGCTCTACACATTTTTTTGCCAGTGATGAACAAGAACCTGCATGCCATGCTCATAAAAATCTGCACCAGCAGAGGGACCTACTGTCTCTATCACCACTACTGAAATGCACCACCACCACGACTTCATTGTGCTCACACACCCTGTTTGGTCTCCGTAAAAATTCAGCAACCATCAGTGAATGTCAGTGGGTTCCTCTTTTTTTTTCTGCATGGAAGAATTCTATGACACACCTTTGCTTCACACAGACTTCCACGTTAGATATCATTTTGTTGGGCTGCCCCTCTGCTGCCATCTTTCCCATGGCAACAATGTGTAATGGAATATTGGTGGGAACATTTAACCTCTACTGTCAAACCGCCAATATCTGTTTCTGACATCTTAAGCATACATAGTGAGATAGGCAGCATTACCTTTTGGAGCAGCCCTCATAACTGCAAATTTATCCCTATGCACCAAGTTTGGCCCAGAAATTGCATGTGCCATAATCCTAAGACATTTGTGTTTCAGTGGAGTTATCTGGAATTACTGCTTCACTCAGAAGCCTTTTGATAGCAGCTTCACTCCAAATAGGTGCTGGTTTTCTTGTTGTTTGTTTTGTTTTTTTTTTTTTTGGACAAGATATTTAAATCAGAAGGTGAGAAATCAGCAGATAAAATTGGAAGGTAATGTGATCTGGAGGGGCAGGGAAAACAAGAAGGAAATAATAACCTTGGGACTAGAAGAGCTTGGAATTTTTCCAAATTTTAAAGGGTTGGTTGTATCCCTGGGCAAATTCTGTGTCTTAATCAGCATGTCCCTCTCAACACAAAACCTCTGCAATTCTGCTGTGCAGTTGATTACTGTGTATTCATTCATCAGAGGCTGAAAATAATATGGGGGGAAGGTCAAGATCTCGCTGATTCTGCATCTTAATAGCTAAGTCATAAAAATCTTCTTGTTCTCTTGATGTGATGGCAAGCACATTAATATGTACTATTAACAGAGGAGAACTAACTTGCGCTGCGTACTGTAGCTCTTTAGTAAGGTTAACAAACTACATTAACCATTCACTCATCTGTAGCTCATAATTAATCACTCCTTGAAAATTACATTGTATAATAAATGAGGACAGACATGATTCATTAAAACTTCTAATTAATTCTATTTAATACTATTTCATAGTTCATTGGTAAGTGCTGAGAGAAGGATTATGTTATAGGATATTTGATGCATGCATTACTACCAAAGAAGTAAATAGAGCAAACATAATCTAGAAAGCAGAATGAATATTTGAAAATGAAAATATTCCTTTTTAATCTCAGGAGTTCCTAGTAGTCCTTGATCTATATTTGTGTCTGATGGCATCTTCACTGTCAATTTAGCTTTTCATTTATTTATAACTAAACTGTAGAAGTAAAATGTAGACTCAGAGGTAGACTCCTTCACATCTTCCCTCCTCAAATCCTCTAGGAACAAAAGAAGTGTACTATTTTTACTCTTAGAGTGACCAAATACTTTTTTTATCATCATGAAAATATGTATATAAGGTTTTTAACTAAATGACAATTTTCTTAATGCATAAAAGTGAGTAGGTTATTTAAATGCTGTACTGGATGTAAAGACAGATACCAGCGGGCTTCTAGCAGATTTTCTGAGCAAATGTAAATACAATATATGCCCATTTCAGCTTACTCAACAATATCTTAGTTGGTCCTGTTGAAAAATTTATCCAACTTTACAATGAGAAAAAAGAGGCAGTTTTACTCACTGTACATCTTGGTTAAATTTCTTGATACCACTTATTTTACATCTTTTACTATCAAGTTTTGGAGAGGCATTACTGCATTTTTAAGCTGTTATCAGTTTTAGGAGATTGAAAAAATGTTCCAAACACCTTGAAATTAATGATCTCAGAATGTTAAAATATTTAATTTCCTAGTTAAATTATTGCTTCACAGTTCCTACAAAATTTTATTCCTGTGGCAAAACATCTTGAAATGGCAGCTAGTTTTTTAAAAGTTCTTAAACTTATGCTACAGAATTAATGGAAGAATTTTAAAAGCTGGGATAAACTTGAAAAAGACTTCTGTTGGGAAAAAAAACAACTAACCAACTACAACAAAAGGCAACCAGTAAGTAAATTTCATTGCGTCTGAGAACCCTGAGGTATCTGTCTTTGCAATTTTTTATTTAAAAAAAAAAAAAAAAAAAAAAAGAAAGAACCAGCCTTCTCTCCAGCTATTAGCCTCTGTTCCACATTTTATAAGTGACTTCATCTTAAATTGATCAAATGCTATTAATTACTAATCTTTTCTACTTTTTTTACCAAAGAGATCGTGCAGACTGGCAAAGGCTCAAGAATTTGATTGCGGAAACTAATTGTTAAACACCTACTAGACATTTTTATGCCAGAGCACTGAAAAGGACTCAGAAAAACAGCAGAGAAAATTTAAGAAAATATTTCAGTAAGATCAAATCACATATAATTACAATGGTCTGTTGCTGAGGCTTTATATACATGGCATATTTATGATGTAGTTTATCAATTGTTTAATCATGAATATTTTACAAACTATAGAAAATATTAGCAAACATTATCTATCATCTACCTATCTATTTGTTTATTTTGGTAGAGATCTCTTGTATAACAGGGTTATTGCAGTCTACTCCTTTTGAAAAATGTTTTATCTGATACACTTGCAAAAATGGATGGAAGAGGAAACACTGTAAGTAATATCAGCCATGAGATCTCAATAGCCTTTACATACTTGGCTCTACGGTATTTATAAATGCAATGTTGGCTTTTAAACTAGCATTAAGCTGTAGCTAAGGCACTGGTTTATCAACAGTTTTTTCTTCTCTGGTTGATTGAGTGAAATTCAAAATAGAAAATAGCAAAGGGGGAAGCTTAATTTTAGTTTACCGCGTATCTTGCAAATTGTGTTTGACTATGTAATTTGCATTTGATTGAACGCATCTCATTGCATTTAACTACACCTGACCACTCTTAGCTACATACAAATTTAGGTTAGTAGGTGTGAACCATGTGGATAAAACTGCTAAGGCAGCAAAGCAATGAAACACTTGTTGTGCAAAAACATTGTATACATTTGAACTGACTTTAGGATTCACTATGAAGTAAGGAAATTTGCTCTTGAAGACTTTTGTTCTGGATAACGTCTCTCAGTCTTACAGTAAAATGTCTGTTGATAGAAATTATCCAAAGCTTGGAATACCTCTTCTACGAAGACAGGATGAAAAAACTGGGGCTGTTCAGCCTGGAAGACAGAAGGCTCCAAGATGTCCCAATAGCAGCTGTTCAGTGTCTAAAGGGGGGCTAAAAGAAGGAAGGGGGCAGACTCTTTAGCAGGATCTGTGGTGATAGGACAAGGGGAAGTAGTTTCAGACTAAAAGAGGGGAGGTTGAGATTAGATAGAAGGAATAAATTTTTTTACAGCAAGTGTGGTGAGACACTTAAAAAGGTTGCCCAGAGATGTAGTGGATGCCCTGTCCAGGAGACATTCAAAACGAAGCTGGGCCAGGCTCTGAGCATCCTGATCATGTCATAAGTGCCCCTGTTCACTGGAGAGGGACTAGATGGGGAGCTGGACTATGACCTTTAGGGGTCCCTTCCAACTGAAGCAATTCTGTGATTCTATGATTCTAAGTGTTAAAGACTCAAAGTGTTAAACACATATGTTAAATTCCTTTGCCTCTTAAAAAGCAAAAATATTGTCTCCAGCTTAGAGACAAGAAATAATCCTAGAGTTCTGTTAGCAGTTCTGCTTTGTACGACTGCTGTGAACAAAAGTAGTGAATCCATTCTGCTCACCATCTCCAGATGTTTGTTCCTGGCCTAAGTGAAGCCACACAATGAATTAGATCAGTGAATTTCTTCAGATTAAAATTAACTCCAGGAATACTTTTTCTGATGTCAGCCAGATCATCTATCTGATGTGGTCCATCATATAGCTGCCCAATCTGCGCTGATTTTCAGTGGCTGGATTTGAAGCACTCACACTAATCTGAGAAATAACATACAAGTGTTGTTGTCCTGATATCAATAGCATAATCTGTAAGGAAAAATGAGTTTCAAAACACACACCACCTTGAAAATACAGCTTTCCTCTTGAAAAGCATGCTCTTATGTTGGTTTTGGGTCACTTTTTTGAATAAAGTAACCACAGCTAGAAATAGCGTTGCAAGAAGGAGCCCAGCCAAGAACATCCCTGGAACAGTTAAAAGGAGGCGGTACAATGCTGTTATCCCTTGGGTTTATTCATTTTGTTTCCATTTAAGAAAGACACTGGGGTAGGCACTAAGGATGTTCTAGGCATCAGTAAATAAATAAATAAAGCATAGAGCATGGCTAATATGAGTGTGCTCATTCATAACTTGTGTCTTTGTGAGAAGAACAAGAACTCAACAAGTTACTCTCTAACGAAGCAAGAAATTAAGTGTTAGTATAGAACTGTATTGAGATACAAGAGAGAGATACAAGAGAGCCAAACCTCTTTCTCTTACTCTTTGAAGAAATGAGGACAGCTCAAAAAGAATAGAGAAACAATGGACAGTCAGTTGCCTATTATAAATGGCACTCCTGACAAAATAAAGCCAAATCAATTTTATTCATTATCATTTAAATTTTTCAAGAAATAATTTACATTTTCCTTTCTTTCTCTTGGTTCAGTCTTCCTTCTTGTTGCAACAAATTCATGTTAATTAGAACAGAGTACTGCATTCTGCCCTTTGTCTGCTTACATTAGGAGAAACAGAAGTCACGGAGTTTTACGGTCCATAGGAAAAATGTGAAAAATCCTCCACCTCATACTTCTATTTCAACATCTGAAATTAAGTTCTGAGTGCAGTGAAAAATTAGAATTGTATTATTTAGGAATTCCAGTACATTAAATTGAAATTCATCCACAAATCTCAAGCAGCACTCTTGGCCCTGAAAATCAGGAGCAAACAGTACAAGTGGAAATCTCTTGAACAAAATATTAGAGGTTAACCTTCTTAAATAACTTCAAAGTAAAGAAACATACAATTGTCTTTGTTTAAAATATTCTGTAGTTTGTTCTATACTAGGTCTGATAATAGGACTTTCAAAGACAAGTGATTGCTTAGCAATGTTAGGAATGAAAAAAAAGGGAGATTTCTCTGCCTACACAAGTTATTTTAGAAGCTACTGATGATGATATCAGTGATCTGCTGTGAGATGGCTTCACCAGTTAACCACCTAATTAGGCAAAATGACTTCTCTGATAAATTTAATCCTGTTAATGATGACCAGATGCTAACAAAATCACTAGGGATTATAGTGAGTAATGATTACTTTAAAATCTTATTAACTGTTTCATATTAAGCTTTGTCAGTGGCCACAGTCTGCATAAAACTATGCCTTAGTCCTCTTTGCTTAAAGTTCATCTGCTGTGTCAATGCCTGTCTTGCCAGTGGTACATATGGAAGATAAATTTTGAATAGTTTCTGGATCTATCATATCTTAAATCCTGATAAGCATTAGTCCTTAGGACTATGGAAAATTTCAGCAGCTGCATGTGAATTCTGTTGATGGCTTCATTAGCTAAAGGCATTTTGGGGCAGATTTACCAATGAATTATTTTGGAAAAATGCCTAGATCAAAAAACAGTAGTTGGTGCAACACCTGAATGACAGTGTCTTTTTAGTTTAGCGGTGGACTTAGCAGTCTTTGGGGGATGATTGGACCTGTTGATCTTAAAGGCCTTTTCCAACCAAAATAATTATTTGATTCCATGTTTCTATCACTAAGATTCTAGGATATGATCCTGGGCAGTTTACTGTCACCCAGGGCCCTGGGAACTTTTCAACAGATCCTGCATCTGAGCATGAAAGGAACTGGACATTCACTGAACCAGATAAAACCACAGGACAGGTCACTCTGGACTTGATCACTCGTGGTAGACAGTTTAGCAGCAGTACAGAGCAGTAGTCCATGTCCTGGGAAGATTTGTAGGCACTGCCTGAGAAGAACAGAGTTCTGTCCTTCCTTGGCTATATTTCAACTGCTGCGTTTGTTCTTTGCCAGATTTACCTGCCTTGTCAATTGTTTATCTGAAATATACAAGCTTGGATACTTTGCAGACCAACCTCGGGCACAGATTCACAGAATAAGAGAATGTTTGCGGCTAGAAATGAATGTTTAAAGGTCACCTCATGTAGTCTGCTTGCTCAAGAAGGGTCACCAAGGCAGATTGCACACAGCAAACCACAGATACACCACTTTCACTTGTGAAAAAACTTTGCTTGAAAAGTAGTCTGCTTCTGTATTGCTGCTAGACTCCTGGGAGGCTTGGGGTCCAGAGCTTTCCCTTCCCTAGAGGGACCAAGATAAGACATGCAGGCCAATAACAAAAGAAAGTGCCTCATTCCCATGCACTCGCTTTTTGAAATCAGGCATTGTGTCCCTCAAATGGAAGAGCAAGCCCCTCATCCCTGCCAGTCTCCCGGGCCTGGGATGTTGCATCAGACATGTTGGACTACTGTTGTGGAAGTGAAGTACAGACAAAAGACTGGCTGTAAAATGACAGAGGACGTTTGTGTGTGGAGGCACCAGCAGAGGGACCCATTGAGGATGAGATTGTCAGCATGGCCATATTAATGACAGTTGACCTATGTGAAAGTCTTGAGAACCTGCAGGCAAGCTACTAATCAAAGGACTTAAACACCCCTGGTCTGGTGATAGGAAGTAGGACTTTGGGAGAGCAAGAGGGAAATGTGCTCTATTGCAGCATTTATGCTGCACCACATAATGACTCATTGAAATTTCCTCCTTCATCCTAATGCAAGTGGCTAGTGCATGCAGTTGCATTGAAGGTTCTCTTCTTCATGACTTTTTAAGCCACGACACTCTCCTCCATGGCTGTGAGAATCCTTCTTCATTTTCTAGCTCAAAGCTTGCTTCCTGAGATATTTCTTGTGATAAGACTCTAACTGATTTATTGAGGAGACAAATGATGGGTGCTACCGCGTGACAATCAACATCACTTTGTGGACATTTGAAAGTACCTTCCTCCATAACTGTTTGCCTCTGGAAGAGAGTGCTCAGGAGTTTTCACTGGTGGAAGATCTGGCCTGTGACTAAATAGCCTGGTATGGGAAAACTGGGGAATGATACCATCATGTCCTGCTAAAAGCAGGATGCATGTGGACATCCCTGCTCCCCCTTACCTGCTGGCAGTGCCCGGAAGATGGGAATAAAGGAGTTTCTCCTGAGATCCCAGAGCCAGAAGCTGCCACTCCAAGGAGAGCTGACTCAACCACATTGGATTTGAGCTGTCACTCCAAAGAGAGCTGACTCAAACACCTTGGACTTATAAATATGTTTTTATTACCATTGATAAGCTGTTGTCAGTGGAACAATGTCTGATGAACCACCACTATTGAAGATCAGTGACTGAACTATGAACCACACTGAACCCATGGTGGTGACTATCTCCCTCTTGTTTCCTACAAAGACTTCTTGCTTCTATTTCCTATCCTTTCTACCACTCTTCTCCCCTTTCCCATCTCCATGACTAAGATTTTTAGCAAACTGGTCAGACCAACATTTGAACCGCTGTTTTTTAATCTCATACCAGGTATACATACATCAAAGAACCTCCTCTCCCTCTTATAAATTGGAGAGAGACAATGGCTTCCAGGGCACTGGCTTTCATGTTGACCCACAGTGGCTATGCTACTCACCTTACCTTTTCTGTCATTAGAAAGGGAAAAATAAAGGAAGTTTCCAGCAGCAGAAAGAGAGGAGACATTCATATCCCTGTCCCAATGCCTCTTCTCTGGACTGAACACATGCAGATCTCAGCCTTTCTTTGTAGAAGAGATGCTCCAGTCCCCTCGTCTTCATGGCCCTCCTCTGGATCTACTCCTACAGCTCCATGTTCTTCTGTGCTGGGGTCCCAGGCCTAGATGAAATACTCTAGATGGGGGTCTCATGAGGTCAGAGAAAAGGGGGAGGATAATCTTCCTCTCCCTGCTGGCTGCCATTTTTTGATGCAGTTCAGGATACTGTTGACCTAACGGGCTGCAAGCACAAGTGCTAGCTCATAATAAGCTTTTCATCCACTAGAACCTCCAAGTTCTTTTCCATAGGGCTGGCTTGTGTTTTTCTCCCAGTTTGTTCACATATCTGGGATTGGTCCAGCCTTCGACCTTCTTGAATCTCATTAGTTTCATATGGACCCACTTCTCAAGCCTGCCTAAGTCCCTTTGGACATCATCCTTTCCTTCTGTTGTACCAACTGCACTTGTGTCAAGCTCAGTGTCATCAGCGAAGTTGCTGAGTGTAGACTATCCCAGTACACATGTCCTTTTTTAATTGTTTATATAATTGTAAATGTATAATCATAAATATAATTTATAAATATATTAAAGAGTACCAATACTAAGATGAATCCCTGGTGGACATTATCATCATTGGCCTCCTTCTGGACATAAAGTCATCAGCTGCAAAACTCTGGCTGTGGCAATCTTCTCATTCAATTTCTTATCCACCGTAAAATCCACCCTTGAAATCCATCTCTCTCCAATTTAGAAATAAAAAGGTGTTGTGGAACCATATCAAAGACTTGCAGAAGTCCAGGCAGACAGCATCATTTGCTCTTCCTTTGTCCACTGATACTCTAACTCCACTGGAGGGAGCCACCGGATTGTTCAGGTACAATCTGCCCTTGGGGAAGTTGTGGTGGCTGTCTTCTATAACCTTATCTCACATGTGCCTTAACAACTCTTCCAATAGAGTTCCATGATCTTCTAAGCAATGAGATGAGGAGAAGACTGCAGTTCTCCCTGCATGCCTTACCATGCATATTGCCTCACCACACCTTGTTACTCACTGTTAACTACTGTCCTGCTTGTTTATGCTCCTTAGGACTGACTTTGAATATAGGGGTTGGCCACTGCTGATCCTAGCTCTACTAAAATGCCTCCTTATCCACTCTCATAAAATCTTAGGGCTTCTGACAGCTCCTGACAGTTCTTTCTTTACCTTGGCATTTCACTGATTTCAAGACTTCCCTCACACACTGCAATCCCTTGTTTCACTTCTGAATACCCTAAACTGAAATGGATTCCCTTGACGTGCTTTTATTTGTGCTTAGCACAGTACAAGCTGAAATACTGTGATCCCACAGTTCTAATCCTCATTCCAGAGAACTGTAAAAAAAGTTCAAGTCCTTTTGAAACCTTACACAGGTATCTGGAGAGATGTAGATACTATAAATCTTACTCTGTGTATTAATAATTATATATGCTTCCCTTCTTAGGACTTACTATTTCTTTGAGATTAGCTTCGTTAGACATCATGATAAAAATCTAACCAGGAAGGCTACTGCAAAAGTAACATTAAAATTAGTAGAATCCTTGCTATGTCCCCAAGAAGAGATTCTTTTTTCAGCCTTAGTTAGTTTGGGAATTGTAAGGAATGTGATGAGAACCAAAGAGCTAATACTGCAGTCTTATTTTGATTGATTTCTAATTATGTGATCTTGTGATAAATGTAGTAGGAGCTGAAAATGTGCAAATTATCAAGCATGAAATATGAAAAACCATATGTCTGAAATGTTTGAGGAATATCTAAGTTTACAAAATCATAGTATGTTTTTAAAACTGGAGGTATATCATCAAAATTGTATGTTTCTGATTCGTGTATTGATTGGAGATATGCATTATAATATTAAGATCATGATAATCTATGTATGCGTATGATAGTATTATGATATATTCTGAGTAGAAACTCAGTTCCACCTGGAGCACATATGGAGCAGCTTAGATAGCCACACAGAAGGTCAGGCCCATTGGTACTGGATATTCATCTAATATGGCATCTGATGGCTGCTCTGGCTTGAAGAGAAGATCCATCTTGTAAAATAGAAAAGTCTTTTCATTATTGGGCACTGCTTTTCTCAGTCTCTTCTTGTGGGTCTTCAGGCTTGAGGATGAAAGGAAATAGTTTAAGCAATAATAAACAAACATGTGAGTTCTCACTAGTTAATTAGTTTGAGCAACTGGGGGGAAGTATAGAAACAGATTGCACATGAACTACAAGACTGAGTGAGAATTATTTAATAGAGTTTCACTAAGTATATCTATGTCCTTGATGAAATGGAATTATAATTTTATATTTCCATACTAGATGGTAGAAATGCTGTGTTTTCTGGGAATATTCCCGTTCTTTGGCAGAGGGATAAACTGGATCAGTGTCTTGGATCATTTAAGTGCTGAGACACAAAGAATTTTGATAGCACTGAAATCCTAAACAAATTGCAATTATTTTTATATCTTAGTTCTATGCATAAGTCACTTTTCTGAGTTTGATAGGTAGAGCTTGTGAGAGTTATGTTTTGATGTACCCCAGAACTGGCAGAGATACCTCTTGTCATGTATACACATACTGCAATTGTTGCAAGGTCATGATAGCGAAGACAGCAAGACACCAAATTACTCAACTCATTGCCCTCTCACAAACACCAATATGTTGAACATACAGAAGCAGTAGGGGATGATACTCCTATTTGCTAAAGACCTTACCCAGACAGCCTATTAAACTAGTCCCCAACAAAAATTTGTTGAATATTAACTCCCACAATAAGTACTAGAAAGGAATTTGCTTGTATATTTCTCCTTCTTTTTCATGGATTAGGAAAAGCCTTGAAGAAGAGGTCATGGTCTGCTGGGAGAGAAGGAAGGTAATATGTAAAGAGTGAAGGATCCACAGATATTCAGCTTTTGGAATTATCTTAAACAGTCTAAATTCTGAGCTATATGAAAATCTAGAAAAACACTGTTGAGGTTTTTCACAAGATTGTCAGAGCAACTGTTGTAGATATCCTATCTTCTCCTCTCACAGAAACAATGTACCTTTGGAAATAACATCAGTAAGGGGTCTTGGGAGGCTTTCTGTCCTCCTTCCTAGGCAGTCATGGCTGGATGTTATAATGGACTGCAACGTCCTCACTTTTCCTGTAGGCTGATGAGCATGTTCTGAAAATACGGAATGTTCTTGTCAGGTTGAACATCAAAAATTAAAACATATAAAATCAACTATAGTTTAAATATTTGGACTTTCTGTCTAAGATGATTGAGTTTAGTACACATTTTCTGCAAGCTTACTGTCATCTTTAAATTGAGGATTAGTAGGTTAATGGGTCTTTTATATCATTAGCAAATTTGTCCTTCTCAGGTCACTAACACTGGAGCAACTTGGTGTCACTAATGCTGGTTGTCAGTTGGTGTAAAACAGATCACCTAAAAACAATTTGGCCCAAGTATCCCACCTACACACTTTTGGATTTTTGGGGGTTATTTGGCCTCATTAGAATCTTTTTTACACTTTTGAAAACTAAAATAAACTTATAAGTTCACAGTGTATGAATGGGATTAAATTTAAAAATAAAGATTATCATTCTTGATTTCAAATAACAGTCCCCATTTAGAGATGAAAGTGGATACATTCCTAGAAAAATATTTATTCTCCTTCTCTCTTTCCCTGCCCCTTTCACTCTCTGTATATTACTGATGCTCCAGGGAGAGCGAGATGAATGAATCAGGTCAGAGAAGATAGTTTTCACTTCTCTTCTCTCTGAGCAAATATGTATAACAGTTGAAATGCACTTGATTTCTTTCCATTTATTTCTGCAGATATTAGTTTCTCTTAGTGCTTGTTGTAAAGTTTTAAACAGCATCAATTTTTAAGGACTTGAAAGTGCTTTTCTACTTAAAATCAAGCAAGACAAGCATCATTTTCATTCAGTACTGTGTGTTTGCTTCTTGAAGTGCACTGACTGCATAGACACCCACAAAAAAATAATAAAAGAAAAAGAAAAAGAAGGGGGAGAAGAGAAAATTTAAGTGATGGAAATGAGTAATTGCTTGGCAGAAAGTCTGCAGGGAGAGAGCTGACACTGTATAGCACATATTTCATGAATAATGAGAGGAGTCTCAGTGCTGTGCAATCACTGCCTATTGGGCCAGAAATTTCACATTAGTGGATTCATCAGAGCAGATCGGTGTCATAAAGACACTCTTTCCTGAGGTAAACGTACCTTTTTCTTCACTGAACTGTCATATCTTAGTTTGGGTAGTAAGTACAAAGGAAAGCCTTATGAGAGCTATTAGAAGAATATCTGGAATTGGGAGCACTTCAGCTACAATTTCACTAGCTTGTTTAATTACAGACAAAGGAAATTACGTAAATAGACGTATCTATAGGTATGTGTAAAGTGCGCACACGTCACTCCTCTTACTCTGGATAAAAGTGTGAACATATGTGGTTAATGATGGTTTAAGCACAGCATTTTGTCCAAAGGTAGGAACATCTGGCTTCTGCAAATCCATCTTGTCTTCTTCCTAGAGTACCTCAGTGGCGCCTTTACTTTTTCTACTTACGTGTTCATTCAAAGCCAAGTGAAAGCTCTATCTATCTTTCATTTTTAAGCAGTAAACAATTTAAATGTGTTTTGTGTGGGGGTCATTTAGTTTTGTGTTGTAGGAAGGACTAAACAAAAAGTCATTTTTGCCTCTGCTGGAATGAGAGTGTTCCCTGCATGACTTTCTGTCTAATTTATTCTTTAACTATCATCCCCTCTTCCCAACACTTTATGTTCTCAGTTTGCTTACAATGTATTTACAAAAATCCATAAACTGAAATTATTGAGGAAGTAAAATGTTCAAGGTAAGATAAAAATAATAATTTGAGTGTTCAGGCAGTTTGATTAAAACATTGCCTTTACCTCTAGACAGGTAATAATTATATTTACTCAAAGATGAATGTCAGGGCAACTAACTAGAACCTCTTTTCTTTGGCTACTGAAACTAGAAGGGTTTGTATATATATACAATTAGGCGATTTCAAGAAACCAGTGGTACAGTCTCTATCCTGCTTTACTGTCAAAGTTATCCAGAACATAGGGAGAGGAAAGTATTCAATACATCTCTCAGTTTCTGTTTGGCTGATCTGATTCCATTGCATTGAAGAAACTAGGTAAATTCATCCCACCTGTGTTAGTTAACAAAGTCTGGTCAAGTATTGGAAATAAGCCTGCAAGAGGTATATCTCCTGGATGATTCTCTTCAGAAATGTGAGCTTACAGTACATCATAAACAATGTTAACAGAAGCTCAGACAGGGCAAAGCAGTGTGAAATGCAAATATATGTTTTCTAAAACTCAAGGTGATTAATAAAAAACTTTTCTTCATGGCCTTCTTCATGAATAAATTATTTAAAGAGAAAATAATATTATTTTTCAGTGAAATACTGTAATCAGAATCACCTTTTTCATGTTACTCATTATCCTGCATTATGAAACACATTCCCAGAATAATGGAATTAATTGATAGGAGAAGTTTGTGAGAACTTGGGCAGATAGTTTCTGGTGTAATTTCTTGATGTTATTAAAATTCTATATTGGAAAAAAATTGAGATTCTATATTGGAAAAAAATTCAGATCAGCAATACTGACTTGCAGATATATATAGGTTCAAACCAGAGTAGAATCCTTTGGAAATCTTATACCAAACTGTGTGAGCTTTCTACAATAAATGTATTACTGTCTTAATGAGAAAGATCAATCCAAGCCAAACCAACCAGTCAACAAACCAAGTGAAAAAACAAAATGAACCAACAAAGAGCCAGGAAAAACAAAAATAAAAAAACCAGGGCATAACAGCTGGTCAGCTGCTGCTGTTTCAATTTCTTCTCTGTTCAAAAAAAAAAAAAAAAAAAAGGCATGGAAAATAAAGCTTGACCTATATAATTTGTACATATTAATTAATTACTTTATTTTATTTTATTTTATTTTATTTTATTTTATTTTATTTTATTTTATTTTATTGGGAATATTATATATTATGGAGGGCCAGCCTCTCCCTTTCAGATTGCAAGACTGCTTCTTTACAGAAGAGGACTAAGGACTACCTGCTATTTTACATAATAGAAATGAATGGACCCATAGAGTACTAGCCTATACCATAACAGAACATGCAGAGAAGTTCAGCAGGGCATTGGCTTCTTGGGAGTTTACTGTTGGGAGCAAGAATGAAATACTAGCACATGCTTTCCAGGGGCAATATGAGTTTTTTCAGCTAGGCTGTAGAAAAATAATTAAAAAGCAGTCTACAGAGAAGGAATGAAAATGAAATATACCCCTCTATAGAGAAAGGTCCAACAACACCATCTGCATTGAAGGGGGGGGGGGTGTTTCTGAAAAATAGAGCTTGCTTCTGGTGTCTCTGAGACTTAGGCTTGCTGATGAGCACAATCTAATACACGTGTATTTATTGTGCCTAGCAATACGGTTTTATAAGTGGGCTTAGCAAGGTCTTGATTGAAGCTAGCAATCAGTTTCCCTCTGCTTGCTTTCTCCATGTAGCACAGCAAAAATCCCTACCTTCTGATGGGAAGGTCTGAATTATTCATCAGGTGGTTAATGGCAGGTGATGAGATCTTTTCACACTACACCCTGTCAGTAGGTGTTTATTGCTCTGTTTCACCAGCAGGTCTGCTATTACAGTGGGGCCAAAAGAATCCTGCATACAGGCATGACATGTATCAGTAGAGATGGCTCTTAAAAGACTCTCTTTTGCCTGGGAGGTCATCTAAAGGTTATTATGAACAAATTATTTCTTCATTTCCACTGACTGAGTAGATAGCCTTAATGATCTGTCACCTAGCAATAGGTTGCCTGTTCAAACATAAAGAATCGTATGCTGATGGCTTATAACTGGAATCAGTGCATTTTAGCTATTCTCTTGTCAAGCGTGTTTCCAAGATACATATAGTATTTACATATTCATGAACCTTTGCAGACATTGATGCTGTGAGGGGGCTGTCTGATAATGTGATACAAGTTTGTACTGTGTCCTGGGGCACCTGAAGTCTATTAAGTGAATCGAATCTCTTCAGTTCTTTTCTTCCTGGGTGGTGTTCTTGGCCTAAAGGATGGGGTCTGCAATCAACACTTAAGTAAAATATCTTAGCTCTTTCCTATCCACCTACAACTTTTCCTCACTGGAAGTAAATTCCATTTTATAGAACGGCTTTATGCTGAGCCAAATTACCTCTCAGACAACCAGAGCATCATTTTCTTATGCTACTGATGTTCTGAGATGCAGTTATGTTGTTTGGCTGGAGGCAATGGAAGGTGACCAACTCTAATAAAAGTACCTTTTTTCAAATGTATTTTTCAACTCTACTTAGCTATGGATCTCTCACCTTGTTTCTGTTGTGCATAGGTGGAGTAAAAAAGAATCAGAAGTAATAACAATGGTGGGGTGTAGGATGTAAAGAGAAAAATGAAAAAGAGATTTAATGTTCCCCATTGAAACACAGAAAAGGAATGTGGATTTCTCTTGTTAATCTGAATCTTCATTGTCACGAGCATGTGTCTGCCACCATGTTATCATTTTCAAGAGAGGTGATTTTAAAAGATGCCAGCTAACTGAAAGCAGAAGTAACAGTAAAACAGTAAAAGTGATGTGCATTGAGCTGTTTTCTGAGTTTAAAAGAGGTAGGTAAAAATAGCTAATCTTCTGAAGATGGTATTTGTTTTTTGATTTGTTTTGATTCATTTGGAAGAAGGGCTATTTCCTTTTTTTTTTTTTTTTTGAAGAAGAGAAAAGTGGATATGCCTCAGAACACAGGAAACTAACGAGAGGATAAATCCTTTTCCTGATTCCCCCATTCCTCAAAAGATGGAAAATATTAGAAATAAAAAAAATTCCTAATTTATTCTCCTTGCATGCTGGACTTCATTTGGGAATCGGGAGATGAGAAAATGTTGAATAGAAACCAATGCTGAGTACATTCTTTTGGTAAATACTAGTATTAATTCTGTAAAAAAATTGATTGGCAGCATAGAGAAATTACAAGATACAGCTTAATATGTGGTGTTGATAATAAGTCTAAGAACAAGCTGTCAGTGTTTGCAAGCACCAAACAGACAGGGAGAAGAATATGAATAGAGAAGCCATATTGGAGGAAGAAGTGCAATGGAAAATATCTGTAGTCTTGCCTGCCACCCAGAAAAAGCCAAACCCTTACACAAATGCACTCATACATGCTAAGAAAATTTCACATTTTCATATGAAAGAGGAATTTACATGGACAGGTTGATGTCTTGTCTGCTTTTGAAATGACAGTTTTACAGACTAAATTGAAAGTAAGATGTAATTTTGAGACTTGTACACTGTAGCTGATCAAAATAAGGAAAATACTTTTTCCAAAGGAAATATCCTTCTAAAAATCTTTGGATTTTTTTGTTTTTCATTTAAAGACTCTGTTGCAGTTCAACTCAGTATTCAGCTCAGTACCTCAAAGCCTTTTTCTCACTCCCCCCAGGTGAGAAGAGGGAGAGAATTTGAAACAAAATAGAACTCATAGATTGAGATAAAAACTATTTACTTAGAAATGAAAATGGAAACAAACTTGTGATAATAACAATGTCTGCAACGCAATTATTTGCCACCCACTGAATGGCACATTTCAAATGACATGGTGCCTTACCACCTGCCCCAAACAAGGCCACAAACCACACAGTGGTAGTACAGTAAGCTTGATATTTATGACAGCAACAGATAGTGATAATGTACATTTTAATTTACTGTACCAATCTAGACGCATAAATTGAAGTCAAATTTGGCTTAACTTATGACTTTTGCCCAGTCACACTTTTTAAATTTTGTTAACCTGTGTCATCAACCTTTTTAATTCAGAGCACCACTGTTTTTTCTGTGTTTATTCTTAAATCAAAAATAAACAAAGTTCTGGGTGTTCTTTGTTCTGCTTGTAAAATCTTTTTACCTGTTGTAAAGAATTTGAATCCATTTTTCTATGGAGCATAGCTATTATAGTATGAAGGATCACGTAAAAAGGTGTTCTCAGTTTATTCAGTAGCAAGGTGCTGTGTGTAGCTGCTTGATGTTTGACAGGGTATGAGTGCAAAGGAAAAAGAAATTTCTTAAGTCATCTTTCAACTCTGAAACCGTTGCAGACTAGATGGTATCTGGGCTTGATTCCATACACTTCAATTTCTGTTGAAAATATGATGTGCTTTCACTCCATGTTGAGGTGATGATTTATGCAAAGCTTTCCATGGTTATCTTGAGCTCAAACAGCTTTAGCAGAACTTAGTCACATTCTCTGTAGATAGAGGATAATGTTCAAAAGACTGTTATAAAAGTACAAGGTGTCAAAGTAGTTGTTTATTTATTTATTTATTTATTTATTTAAAATAAGAGAAATAGAAGTCAAACAGTGAATATCTTCAGTGATGTGAACTGTTCAGTATTCAATTTGACTAGTAAAACTCTCTGCTTTCTCAGTAAAGCGCCTTTTCACTTTTATATTTTTAATATTCCAGTTTTTATCTTATAAACTAGTACATGTCTTTTATGTTACTGGATTAAAAACAGATTAAATGAAGATTTTATGAATATATCAGGCCTTTTCAATGCAGCTTTGATCTGTTTTGAAGCCTGGAACAGATGAAATGTCCATGCAGTGTAATGCAATGAGAACATGGAAGTTTCTATTAGAGTCTTTGAGAGTTTATTAAAGAAATGATGCCTGGCAAGAGCTACACATTATGGAAGAATTGTTAATTTTGAAATTAGCTCAGTCAGACCTGCTTAAAGAAGTTTATAGGGGGAGAAAGTGCTCTCAAAATCATCTGAAATGAAGCCTGCAGTGGAGATACAGTAGGAAGGCTGATGGGGGAATATGTTAGTTCTATCTGCTTTAATCCATTTGTTACCAGGAGGGAATTTAAATCATGCAGATTAATGAAGCATTTGAGTCAGATATATACTGATGAACTTGCTCCTGCTTCCTTACCCTTTGTTGCTACGGAACCAGGGAGATGTGAAATTACTGAAGAACCTATGCCCTGCTCACAGCTCCTGAGATAGTCAATTTGAAAATAAAATGGGACATTTAGGAAATGAGGTCCCAGTTTTCTGACCATATGCAGTGCATGAGAGGCAGCCTTTTCTGATGTGTACTTTGCTAATGTGTGTGACACAGGTACATTAAGTAAACTGTTGAGTATGACAGACTGTATGGAGTATGGCAGACCGTATGGAGTGAAAGCTTTCTCCTCCATACAGTCTGACTAATGAGATGTTATGTAGGGAAATTTTCAGGTACTTTCACCTCCTGTTCTACAGTCAGGACATATCTCAGATCTTTCACTGCAGCTATTTCAGATTGCAGAAACAGGAAAAGAATGAACACCAAAGCTATTTTACTTGAGCATATGTGATCCTAAAACCCAGATCTCGAGTGAACATTCAGAACAAGTGTCATTTAAAATCAACTTTGTAAAAGACTGACAGATTTTCTTTCTTCTGCCTTTTCTTCTACAATAAGGAGATGCGGAACAGCCTCACGTCTATGCCACCCACAGAAGGGCTTTGGGGCTTTCATGGGAGGAGTATAGTTCCCTAATTCTTGGCCACCAGGTAATGAGTGTCTTAGCAAAAACATCATTAAACAAGGAATAATGCTTGAAAATAAATGGACGAATTTATCAAATATGGGTAAGGGTCAGGGCATAGTAAGAAGAGAAATGTTTTACTGCAGATGAAACTGCTAAGGACTATGTATCTAATTATGTTCATATTCCAAGTTACAGAAACATAAAGAAATGATGTCTGTCTTACTGACTTTGTAAGGTGCAATGCGTTCTTGTTTTCCTGTTGACTAATGTGGAAAATGTAATGTGTGCTTAGTGTCAGGATACCCTAGTCTTAAACACTGACTAACTGAATGAGTCTGTCCCTGTTCTGCTTTTACAAAGTACTGAATTTTACCAGAACTTGCCTATTAACTGGAAAACAGAAAGCATAAAAATACACATTTTAATTTGCTCTTTGAAACTTTTGAGCAGACTTTTCTATGGTACTTTACCATGATTGGTATTTCATTGTTATAGGAGTGGTAAATAATTTCTCTCTCTCTCTCTCTCTCTCTCACTTTCTCTGTTTTTTTTTTTGTTTGTTTGTTTTTCTGTTTTTCTTTTTTTTTTCTTTTCCAATAGTTCTTTTACAATTTAATTGATTAAATGCTGTTAGGGAATCTTTTTAATGCCTTCTGTTTCTGATAGAAAGTAACGGTGGAATAGAAAGAAAAATAGAAAAAATACATCTAGGATTTTCCTTTTACAGATGTCCATACACTAGAGACAACATCTTGTAGACAAGTTGTGCAATGTGCTCAAATGGAACACTGGACAGTAGTGTCTGCTGTTAGGAATATTACAGACAGGATGGAATTCCTAGAAAAACCTTCAGTGTCCTTTGAAATAATCTGTGTAATGAAGACCCCAGAACCTTTTCAGTTCATCAAGGCCCCAAACTGATCTAGTCTGGGTGTTGAAGTCAGGAGTTCTATATCACTGTTGCTGAGTCAACTAAAAGATGGGAGAAAACATATTTTTTCCTTGTAAATAGACCTTCATGTATTCTGTGAGCTAGGTACCCAACCGAGTTGAATTTCACACAGCAGATGCACCAAAAACTAGTGACGTTAAGGCAGGAAAACGAGCTTGATTGTGGAAAGGACTTTGAAACAAGGGATCTCATATCTGTTTTTATTAGTTTCCTGAGGTAGAGGCTCTGATGGTAGAAAAATGAAGAAAATAGAAAAATGATCAGAAGAAGAGAAAGCTGAGGTTGCTCCCATTTCTCAATCTGCCAAGAGATGAAAATCCAGTTTTTGGGCAAAAAGTTAAATGTCTCCTCTTCTGTATGCCTCCCCCACAGTGGCAGAAGACAGGAAGTAGAAGACGAGATTAAAATATACATTAGGTGTAAAGGAGAAGAAATTTTTGAAGGGATACTCATTTGACAACTGTGATTGACAGACAAGAATGGTTAATAAGACTGGGAAATGTATGCTGTCTTCCGGTAATGATCTCAGCAGAGAGATGGGAAAAAATCTCTTTAAAACACAGCCTAGGTCCTCAACCCAATAATGAGTGTGTATGAAAAAGATTAGATTTCAGCTAAGCTGCATTTAAAGGGTTATTACTAATTTAAAAGTCCTTTTCTTCATTATTGTCCTTAGCAATCTATTTTCTGACAACTGTGCACACCACCTCCTGCTCTGGAAACTTACAAGCATAATAGGGCCCTATGGTAACCAGTTGGGAAAATTACCTGCCTGAAAAAAGGAACAGTATTCCCTTTATTTCACCCTTCACCACAGTAGTATCAAAGGGTACAGAATTTTGGGATTAATGGGACATGGAAATCAGGGACAACTGGTTTTAAGTGGAAGCAAGGTCAGCAAGGTAACAAGAATTATAAAGATATTTAAGTGGCATTCCTTCATCATGAATATCTGTACATTCATATTTCAGTGGCAAAAAATTTTTGATGTGCATATTCCTCTGTTTTATCTCTGCCTGTAGCAGTAAGAGTAATTTATAATATAGATTCTTTTTCTAATCAGATAAATGTATACAGACTTTTTGGTCAGGGGCTCAGTTTTCACTCTGTGATTTTGTTAGTTTATTTGTCCTCTATTTTTCTTGGATACACCAAACCTTTACAAACTTTTCATTGCTCTTGTTTAAGCTCAGTACAGTACACAGTACTGTACACAATGCACTTGTCCTATCTTTTTACTTACTAATCCCTGAATACTTTAAATCTTTTTAGAATATAACTTCTGTAACATCTTCTGTCACCATCTAGTTGCTTTTATGTTTCTATGTAGAGCTAATAAGTCTTCAGTGAAGAGGTTCTGTTCCTCCAGATTTTCATCTTTAACAGCTATAGCATTTGCAGCCTGAATTTCATCAAGGCAGGGTATTTTTAATTGAACTGACAAAAACATTTTTAAAATCTGAATTAAATTCTGATAACTGAGAAACAATAATAGTGATATTCTTGGGATCTAGACTATATTCATCATGCTTCTTTTGAGAATGGCATTAAATAACTTACACATAGCTCTCATCTGATGCTGGCCTTTCTTATGAGTTTTTTGAAAGTAGACATTTTCTTACAAGCTTGCACTACACCTGAACCTCTTTTTCATTTATACAGAAAGCTTCCGGCTTTGGTGTGCATCAGGAAGGAGATAGCTTTCAACCAGAGCTGTGTGAGAGAGCCACTCTTTCAGAGATCCAAGCAGAACTTTATTCTGTACTTACTATTAAGAATGTAAAGGTATGTCAAGATGTTTACATCTAATAGTGAGACAATGTATCCAGATCTTTATAATTTTCCATTTGCATTTACTGGCTTGATTTGATGCTACTGATCAGATTTCATTAAAGTAGCCAAGTAAGTCTTTGGACTCTTTGAGCAACACACCTATATGTTTTAGAAATTGTTGGATAGGTGAAATTTCAATCATGCTGACAGTATCCTACAGCTACCAGTCTCAAGAGAGCTCCATTCTGGGCTGGAAAGCTTCTTCTCCATTAATTTTATTATTTCTATGACTTCCTGTCAAATTCTGACATTTTTCTTCCAGGCAACTTTCTGTCTGATTCTTTATGATGGTCTTGGTTAACTGTCTGAAACAGATAATGAATTTTAGGTTTATAGCTCACTGTAGTTTCGTTAATCCTCTCCCCTAAATATCCCTGTTTGGTTGACTTTTAAGGAAGTATACCTCTAGTACCGTGTCTTCTAATTATCTTATTCAAAATACATACTCAGATTTATGTCATAAAATCTTATACTCCTACACACTCACTTAGTCTAATGGATCATCATCTGAATCTGTTTGAATAAAGGGCAGCTGAATAGTACGTTTCCTTTAAACTGGAACTTACTGCTTGCAAGATCAGAGGGAAATATAATTGAAATTCTGAGGCATTCTGTTCAGTTTCCAGAAAGCTTTAACTTCTGTATAGCTTTCCACTATTTAAAGAACCTTTGTTTTTTACAGTTTAGTTTTATCTGGATATCTTTTTTGTGTTTTTTTCCTCCAGGCCCCCCCAAAATATATGAAATATGTCCTTTTTTATTCTGTTCAAGAAGTACAGAGCAGGAAAAACTTTCTGTTCTATAACGTATTTGCTGGAAGTAAATGATTTAACATGTGGTGGACTCTACTGCCTAAGAATTGGCTGTAGATTTTGCTTGAGGCAGCTTTCCTTCAAGGCAGTCCAAAGCCATCAGTTTCGTATGAGGCAACATTCTTGCACTGCTAGAAATGAGTGGAAGATTATCCCACTTTTAGGGAGTGGAGCTGCTCACATGGGCTGAAAATGTGTGATTTTTTAATTTGACCTTTCATATTCCATGAAATATTCTTTGATGTCCAAACAATATATGATTGAAATATTCTCAAGGTGAGTTAACTTCCAGTATGCCTTTTCTTACAGAGACAGCCAGGGCAGAGTTAATATTCCAAGGCACATATTCAAAAATTTTTAAATTTTGACTGAAGTGTAAGTATGGATACATGTCAGCCACATGGAAATGTTGGTGGAAATCGGAAATTCCAGGTAACTAGTGATAGGACTAGAGGGAGTGGTCTCAAGTTGCATCAGGGGAAATTCAGGTTGGATATTAGGAAAAACTTCTTATCCAAAAGAGTGGTCAAGTGCCGGAATGGGAGGTGGTAGAATCACCATCTCTGTAGATGTTCAAGAAACATTTAGATCTTGTTTTGAGGGGCATGGTTTAGTGGACAACATTGATGGTAGGTGAATGGTTGGACTAGACTGTCTTAAAGATCTATTCCAACCTTGTTGATTCTATGATTCCACTTTTCCTTTATTTTTCTACTTTTTTTTTTTTTCCTGGAAAATCTTACCAGTATGTAAGTGAGCTTTTATCTATGAGAAATACCAAGAGGGGAATATATCCAAAATCCAATTATTAGGATTTATTTACCTTGGCTAAATTTGTATGTTTTGTGTGCTTAAGATCACATGTATGTCCTTCCTATTATACCATACTTGAAACAAGCACTGAGACAAAATCTTTTTTATTCCTTCAGTATGCTAGCACTGTGTGAGCTAATTTAGCTGACTCCACATGACTTAGATTCTGTCGTCTTGCAGAATTTGTTCAAAAATGGAGATAGGGATTAATCACAAGTTGTTATCCATTATTTTAATTTTCTTTTTGTTTTAAAAAATGGTATTTGGTGTGACTAATGACTTGCGGAGCTCATCCTCACTGCCTATCAGAAATAAATAACACTCAACAAACTGATAACTGGAAGAATGTTTGTTATCTTAAAACCTGTGTTCTGATGTCCAAATAAATTTGGTGAAACATGCTTTTTAAGAATACTTTTGATGTCACCTTTCTAAAGGATATGATTCTTTTCTTGCTTGATGGAAATCGTGCAACACTCTGTAGTGATAAACTATGATTTAACTTCATAGTGGTGAATTAATGAGTAGGATCAATATCTTATGTAAATGAGTTTGGTGTGCACTTATGGATGCTGCTAACAAATGGTCCATAATAAGCTGGAAATTGTTTCTGAATTAAAATAACCTATATCTTGAAGACATATATTGTTCTTTTATTCTTTTGAAAAGTGATATGTATTTTAATGAGATAAAATAGTCCAATAAAATCAGCAGTGCATCTGCTCCATCCAGAGTATGTGTTTTGAGTCAAACATTAAATTGTGCAGGCACTCTTGTAAGCAGTATTTCTGCATCTAAACATCGTTAGGATTTGATACAGGGTTAGATGTTTGCAAGTGGATTATTTTGTATTTGCACTGAACTATTCTTTAGCCAGTGATCATTCTGATGCCAAACAGTTGGGTTTAGCTTTCAAAAGTATTTCCAATTCATCAGGAATGATTTTAACCAGAAGTTGAACACATTTGAGGTACACATTTTTTCCTTACTTTTAAACATGTTTATGACATTTTATAGAAACTTATCTGAAGTATTGCTTAGCTGAATTTTCTTGTTCTCTTACCAACTTTTGTAATCATAGGCTTTCTTGGAGGTATAGTTAAGGCACCATTAATTCAGAAAGGCATGGCTTGTATTTGAAAGTAGGGTAGACTGAGTCTGTCCCAACTTTTCTGTTTCTGTCTGTTGATATCTGTCTTGATTCTAACTACATCTCAAAGCCAACCTGTTACTGTAGTTCTCTACAGGTTATCCAGAAAAGTGTACTGCTCCCAGTGCTGGAATAAAAGTTTGTGCAAACTGATGATATTTCAAATTATTTTTCACTAGAAAAAGTTATGTTAGTAAGGCAATGGTACTGATTTGCTTTAACTGTATTTTGATCTTTTAAACTACAACCAGATGCCAACAAATCTGAATGTCCCTCTGAATTATGTAAGCGTGATTTGTAAAATGGATCATATGTTGTTAGGGGCAAAGGTTTTCATTTGCATTTTGGTGTTATGGACTGAAATTTCTCTTTGTTTTTGAAATAGCTAAATTTTCTCCAAACTAGAGAATATTAACAAAACTGGGACACTTTCAGTGACCTACATTCATGCTGATTACCTTTTTCATTATTGTTTGCCCTTAACCAAAGGAAATAAAACAAATGTCAGCAGTAATGAAAAATGAAAGTAGGTCAGTCTAAAAGCCTTCTGCATCAAAATCAGAACAGAACATACACTTTCTATAAAAAAATGATAAATAAATGGTTAATTGAAAGACAATTAAGAGTTTCATAGTATTAACTGTAATGACTATCACAGTTATTAACTTATCTCTGCCTTCAGCACTGTGCAATTAACACAATGGGACACAAAAAACACTACCAAAAAATTACTTTTATCCTTCTTGAAAAGATTGGAAGTAGATATTACACTGATTCCTAAATTCTCTTTCCAGTCTGCTTGTAACAAGCAACTGAGCAACTGAAACTGGAACTGCAAATGTCTCAGAAAAATCTAGAAGGATTACCCTACCCAGGCAAAAAGATCATTATATTCATTTAGGAAAACATTTGGCTGTGTATGGGAAGCATTTAATTGTAGCTCAAAGAGAGATGAATGGATGTTACACTTTCTTACTGCAATTGGATGTTTAATTTATACAAATAAATTTAAGGTTTGCACTGTTTAAGGAATACATTCTGGTAGTAGATCACATACTTGGTAGATACGAGGCTCCAGTTTTAACATCTTGCATGTGCCCTTTCTGTGACTGTCATTTCTGTGTGTTTGTAAATCAGGGATTGAAATAAATGAGTTAAGATTGCAATGTGAATGTAACATGTAATATCACTTTATTCTTGAACCTCAAAGGAATTACTGTCAGTGGCTTCTCAGCAAACATGTTCATTTCTGATTCTACTTCTATTTGAGAGTTTGTCTATCTATGTCATTGATGCCTAGAAAAGATTTTTTCATCTCTTTTTGCTTCTGTTGATTGCTATAAAATTTACTGTAAATTACACCGATGTAAATGTTGATTGTTTTATTTGCATGCTTTCAGAACTCCATTTTTAAATATTTCTGTATCAAGACTGAAAGGGAAATATGAAACCTTGCAGAAAGTATTTTCTCTGAGAAAATAAATGAATACAGAAGTTGAGAAAGATACTACTTTCTGTGTTCCTGGTTAGGATGGTATTATGAAGTTAACTTTTTACATACCAGCCCATATGGAGCAGTGTTTTGCATTTGTTCTTAAAGCTATGTTAGTAACTTATCAGTCTTTGGGCTACTGCTGAACAGTACTTGCACACTGTCATGGCTTTTTCTCCTCAACGCACAAAGGCCAGTAGTCTGGAAGGGCAAGATGCTGGGAGGGGACACAACCAGAAGAGCTGACCCAAGCCAGCTAAAAGGTTATCCCACACCATGTAACATAATGCTCAGCAATAAAATCTCAAATAGGAGGAAGCAGAGATGTTAGAGTTATGGCATTTTTTCTTCTACAGTAACTGCTACATGTGTTCAAGCCCTGCTCTCCAGGGAATATCATCTGCCTACTCATGGGAAGTGATTATGAATTGCTCATTCCTTTTATGTGCAGATCTTGATTATCAAACTACCTTCAACTAGATCCATGAGTTTTTTTACTTTCTGTTTTTCACTGCATCCCTGGTAGAAGGGAGAGTGCAAAAGACAAAGAGGGTGTTTGGCTGCAGGCAGGGGTCAATCCAATGCAGTCGTATTTGATGATTTTTTGTTGTTGTTGTTGAAGAAAGTAAATTTTGTGAAAAGCATGTGATAAATGTTTATTTTAATGGTAATTCTTTAATATGTAATTCACAGAGGTAAGGGATGGAAAATATTGGATGTATATGTTGAATTGTTTGTGGTGATGCAGTGTCAGGATTGGCCTCTTTGAAGGGAGATTGGGGCTATCCTGAATTATAAGCTTGCAGTTTTAGCAGTCTGCAATGCTTTTGCCTCAGAGCATAGCTGAGACTGTTAGACAAGCTGGGGTAACCTCTGGGAAAGCATATTTAGGAAAGGTTAAAAAAATAAACAACAAAACAGAGAGAATACTGAAGAAAATATGAGGAAAATCAATCTGTAGATATTAAGGTGAGTAAAGAGGGAAAGGGGGGAGATATGCTAGGCAACAGAACAGGAGAGACCCATGATGAAGCAGGATGTCTGCCTGCAGCCCATGGGCACCATGCAGAGCAGATCTCCATGTACAGCCATAGAGGAGCCCACAGTGCAGCAGTGGATGAGGCCTGAAGGAAGATGCAGCAATGAACATCCCATGCAAGAGTAGGCTCATGTCAGGAGTTCCTATAGGCTGTGGGGGCCTGTACAGGAGCAGGCACCTGAGTTCTTAGCTAAGCCTCAGGAGCATGTTAAATAAAGGGAAGGTGGAGAATGCCTCTAAGAAGATTTAGACAAAAAATAGAGGTCCTTTAAATCTTACACTACCATTCACGAAAAAAGATTAAACTAGATACACTAAACCTAAAACTGCCATTGTCAGCAAAACAAACAATGGAGTGTAGTTCTAAATAACATAAAATGGAGAAATTAATAGCGTTACATTAATCGGTAGAAATTTTTTCTTGGTAGTAAATGTCATAAGTAATTTTTATGTTGCTATGTGGTGGGTTTGGGCTAGCGTAAATAGTGACTGAATTGGGGCATGGATTCATGTATTATAATAGATTATAATTGCTGGCAAACACAAAACAAACCTCCCTCGACCTGCTGGCCATGCTCTTTTTAATGCATCCCAGGATGCCATTGGCCCTCATGGCCACAATGGCACACTGCTGGCTCATGACCAACCTGTCATCCACCAGGACACCCAGGTTCCTCTCTGCATAGCTCCCCTCCAGCAGCTCATCCCCCAGCCTGTACTGGTGCATGCAATTATTCCTCCCCAGATGCAAGACTCTACACTTGCTTTTGTTAAACCTCATCCAGTTTTTTTCTGCCCAGCTCTCCAGCCTGTCCAGGTCTCGCTGAATGGCAGCACAGCCTTCAGGTGTGTCAGCCAATCCTCCCAACTTTGTATCATCAGCAAACTTGCTGAGGGTGGCCATTATCCCCTCATCAAGGTCATTGACAAAGGTGTTGAATAAGACTGGACCCAGCACTGACCCCTCAGGAACACCGCTGGTTACAGGTCTCCAGCCAGACTCTGCACCGCCAACAACGACCCTCTGCACTCTGCCAGTCAGCCAGTTTTTAACCCACCTCACTGTCCACTCATCTATCCCACACTTCCTCAACTTTGTTATAAGGATGTCATGGGAGACAGTATCAAATTTCAGCCTTGCTGAAATCAAGGCAGACTACATCCACTGTTCTCCCCTCATCCACCCAGCCAGAGACAACATCATAGAAGGCTACCAGATTGGTCAAGCACGACCTTCCCCTGGTGAATCCATGCTGACTACTCCTGATAACCTCCTTTTCTTCCAGTTGTCTGGAGATGACATCCAGCACCAGCTGTTCCATCACCTTTCCAGGGACAGAGGTGAGGCTGACTGGCCTATAATTGCCTGGGTCTTCCTTCTTGCCCTTTTTGAAGACCGGAGTGACGTTGGCTATCCTCCAGTCTTCAGGCACCTCCCCCATCCTCCAAGACTTCTCAAAGATGACAGAAAGTGGTTCAGCAATCACCTCTGCCAGCTCCCTCAGCACCTGTAGATGCATCCCATCGGGTCCCATGGATTTGTAAACATTGGTGTTGCCTAGGCGCACTCGGACCACCTCTTCCCTGACTGAAGGGAGGTCTTCCATTCCCCAGACCCTCTCACTAACCTCCAGGGTCTTGGATTCCTGAGGGGGAGCTTTTTCACTGAAGACAGAAGCAAAGAAGGCATTCAGTATCTCCTCCTTCTCAGAATCCCCCATTACCAGAATACCCCCGTCACTTAGCAGGGGAGCCACATTCTCCCCAGTCTTCCTTTTACTGTTAATGTACTTAAAAAAAGCCTTTTTTATCATCCTTTATCCCCTTCACCAGATTTAATTCCAGGCGGGCTTTAGCCTTCCTTGTCGCATCCCTGCAGGCCCTGACAACATTTCTGTATTCCTCCCAAGTGGTCAGACTCTTTCTCCACATTTCATGGGCCTTCTTTCCTTTGAGTTTGTGCACGAGCTCCTTGCTCATCCACACAGGTCTCCTGCCACCCTTTCCCGATTTCTTCCTCACAGGGACGCACCGATCCTGAGCTTGGAAGAAGAGCTGCTTAAATGCCAACCAGCTCTCACAGGCCCCCTTACCGTCCAACAAATTGTTTGTTAACATATTTTATTCAGTGAATTAATGAGTAATTAATGCCCCAAAATTAGAGAAATTATGAACCAAGAGGGGCACATATCCCAACCTTTTTCTAAAATGTGTTCACTAAATGTGAACAGTTAAAGAGAGAGTCTTTAACAAGTCTTAAGGGTGAAGACTTAAGCGTAGTATCAAATAAAAGCTGTAACACTGATATTAAATGAATAAGTAATAGACGGCAGAATTTTGCGATGAGCTTAGAATAAGCAGGCAGTTCAGAAAAGCACCATGTTGTTGACTAATCTTGATCAAACTATTTTGAAGAGAGATGAAGAAAATGGGAAACAAAGAAGGAGGACTAGTTTGTCAGTGAACTAATGTACCCAGGCCATTAGGAATTGAGCTAACTAAAATAAATTTTAGAGGGATAGCTGCCTTCAGATCAGTGAATCAGATCTTATTCATTCCCTAAATGACCTGTATAAAGATATCAGTATTAACAAATTCTAGAAAACCCTTGTGCAAACCACGACATCTCTTATGGATCCTTCTGGATTGTTTTACTAAGCCGATAATCTATTCCATCTTCTTCATATCATAGAGTCATAGAATCATGGAATTGTTGCCCTTCTTTGGACCTGCTCCAGTACCTCAATGTCCTTTCTGTGTTGAGGTGCCCAAAACTGAGCACAGGACTCAAGGTGAGGCCTCACCAGTGCCAAGTACCAAGGCAGAATTTCTTCCCTAGTCCTGCTCACCGCACCATTTGTGATAGAAGCCAGAATGGCATTAGATTTCTTGGCCACCTGGGCATGATGCTGGCTCATATTCAACTGACTGTCCATCAGTACACCAAGGTCCTTTTCTTCAGGCAGCTTTCCAGCCACTCCTCCGTGGGTCTGTAGGGTTGCTTATGACCAAAATGTCAGACCTGATTCTTGGTCCTACTGAAATTCATACAGTTAACCTTGGCCCGAGAATCCAGTCTATCCAGGTCCATCTGTAGTGCCTTTCTCAGCTCTGGCAGGTCTGGCAGGCCGACTTGGTGTCACCTGCAGACTTACTGAGGGTGCACTCAATCCACTCATCAAGATTATTTATAAAGATGTTAAATTGAGTTGGCCGCAGTACCGAGTCCTGGGGGACACCACTCATAACTAGCCACCAACTGGATTTAACTCCATTGACCCCTACTCTTTGGGCCTGGCCATCCAGCCAGTGTTTCACCCAGCTGAGATCTGGAGGTTTAGATAGGAAAATCTGAAACAAATTTTAAAACTCACTTTGTCTTCAGAGGGGATTATTATTCCATTCTGTGGCTTATTAATATGTTTGTTTTGAATTTGACTTACATCTTTGAACATCTGTTAGTAGGTAAGTTCTTAAAGTCTGAATAAGCAGGAGACACAGCAAATACAGGTATTTTATTTATGAGGAAGTAGGTTTATTAAGCTTGCCTGAACCAATGGACACGAATAGACATTGGAACATGGTCTCTGTTAAACTCATATTTTCTAATGTAATTGACAGTCTGTTCATGAAAATCCTTTCTGCTTTATGAAAGTTTTAAATTGGTGAGTCTGACAATAATGTCTGAACTGGGTTTTCTATTAAAGTCTGAAAGGGATTTTAGTAATGGGTTATTGTTACCAACTTGTTTGGATTGGGTTGTCTGCAGCTCTGTAAGTATATATTACAGTCCACTCTCCAGTGACTTTCATGCTGTAATATACTTTAAGATTTTAAAATTACTTTAAATTGTTTAACCTTTGAGGTCTTGTCTCTTCCACTCTCTTCCTCTCTTCCTTTTTACTTTTTTTTTTTTTTTCCTTAATAAATAAAAAACCAAACCAAAACCAGAATTAGAGATTAGCAGAGCAGGGCAGCATTAGCTTTGGTTGGCTTCTTCTTGCATGATTGCAAAGAGATCTGATGACGTCTAATACACATGTTCTCCAAATAAAAAATATAAGTATTTTTTAATTTTAGTTATTGCTGCATTTTAGAATGTGGGATTACTGAAAATCTCATAGTCCTTAAAGTATTATGAATTCACTGTTTTAATTAAATTAATATAAATTACTATTTTATGTTATTGCTCCTCCTGTATTTTAGAGAATTTAATCAAAACAAATTCAAGTTTCTTGGGTCTAATCAGAAATCTCTGTCGACAGAATATTTGTTGGTATAGATATTAAACTTTGCCCTCATTATTAAGTTTCATCATCCACCTCAGTTTCTTCTTTCAGACTTAGTTCTGAGTTTTCCCTTCCCTGTGCTTAATTTTCACTTTTCCTGTTGGATTACTTTCTGCGCCCATACTTTTTTTCCTTGCCAATTTCTTATAGGTTTAATATAAAACTCAATAACATTTTCACACAACGTAAACTTTTAGACCTCTAGGGTTGGATGAATATCAACTAGTCCCAGCAAGAAATCATAGATTAGATGCTAACACAAGGCACTGAAAAAAATTTACAGAATGTAAGATCTGATGTGTATGCTGACTGTGGTAATTAGTGAAGAAGGAAATATTTAGCACCCCTCATCTAAAGTTGTACTGGCTTGTATAATGTTATGGTGGTTTTATAGTGGCAGTTATTTATTCTATGGAAGGTAAAGCTAGGGGACAGCATCAAGAACAAACATATGCCTGTACTGTTAACCAATCAAATGAATGAATATCATTGTTAGAAAGTCTTCATATGTGTCTCTTTGAATAATTTCCTGTGCCAAAGAGTGCAAATTTCCCATCTGTGCGCTGTCTCTGTTTGGATCTTTGGCAGCTCAATTCTGATTTAAGTACAATTCTTGAAGTTGCATGACTTCTCCAATTCCACTGAAGCTTTAGAGGACTTGATCCAATTGCATTAAAAACAGTTAGGAAAATGTCTGCAGCCTGATATACATCCACTATTTCTGTAAGATTTTTTTAGGCCTTTTTGAACAGGTAAGGCTGAGGAATCACTTGTGTACTGCTTGATAACTGCCCCATCCTTTGGTCTTCCTCTAGCATTAACATAGATGAGGCATTTGTTAATTGCCCAATCTGATGATTATTTTTGAGTTTTAGTTTGTACCTCATGATTATTTCCATGTAAGTAATTTTCTGCTTTCTGTCAAGATGAGGACTCTTGTATAACTTGCTCTTTTTATTAGCCAAACTCTATCTTGCAGTATTCTTCTAACTGAATTCAGCAGAAACTGTACAGACAGCAGAATATGTATCAGATTATTTGATGATACCAATTATATTCCTAGTCTTATTTGAGCTTCTTACATGTATAGGATTTGACTTAAAAGATTAACATGGTTTTGCTGTGAAATTTCTTGACATCAAGAAATGCAAAGATGTATAAAACTGAAATGTAATACAAGTCACTCACTGTGCTTGAAACTTTTTAGGGCCTTCAATATAATAGTGCTGGCACTAGTCAAAAAGTCAGGCAGTCCTGACTGCACCTGTGTAGCACTGTTTTACAGCTACTCGACTGTGAGGAGTTTCCTAATAAAAGCCAGAACTGTGAGTGGGCCTGGGTGTCTGTCTTTCTAGTTTATCAATCAAATCAACTGTCTGCTGTATCAAAGAGGTGAAACTGCTCTTTCCTTCACTGATATTACCTATTAAGAGTATGAAATATTTTGTGTGTACATGCATTTATTTTGTAATCCTGGTAGTTTTAATTCTTCAAACAGTTATTCATTTAGTTAAACTATTTTAAAGTAGTGGGCAGCTTTTCGTTACTTACATGAGGCTTTTTCTAAATAATCCAGAGTAGCTGTATAATTACTGCTGACCTGAATTATCATTACAATTAATATGCATGTAATATATTACTTGAACCACCCACAGGTCAGAGAATGATTCACCTTCATATCTGCTCATTTCCTCTTGCACATCTGTGCTATAATAATCACGACTATTTAAAAAGATTTGAAATGACTTTGATGGAAAATGAAATGGGAAGAAAGCAATACAAAAGCTAGCAGCCATTCACCACACCTGTTTCCCAAACCCACTTAAAAATAGAGATAATTTGAAAGAATCTTTTATATCAGAGATGGGGCTCTGGCTGTATAAGATTACTTTTCAACAATATAAGGTGCGTAAGTTCCTTTTCATCGTGTGAAGAAAGTATGCCTGCTGGCAAATGAATCATATTATAAAAATTGATTGTATCCCAAAAGGGAAAAATGTTATTGAAGATCCAATGGCCTGGGATGATACACCATTGATCATTGTAAGAAATACTTCCAGAAACTGTTTTTAATCTTTCCACCAGAGCATTAGCAATTATTCTTTAGCTCATGGTGAGTAATGACTTGAGTTTCCCAGTTTCTCAATCGATAAAACATTTACCCTACTGCTACAAATGTGCTCTTCGCTTAGACAAGCAGAATTTTTCTTCCAATTACTCTTTTTTTAGTGTGACCTCATAAAATGTTTTTGAGCATATTTCAATGCTTTTTAAAAGAGAAGAAACAATACTGTTCCTCCCATGTACTTTTCCTCCCTTTCATCATTCTGTTTTGAAAAATAAGTCATTAAGCTTCCATAAGACTCAGACTTCTGTTGGATTGCGTATTGGACAGCTTGCTCATTTTCTTCAAAGTCTGAGGTAACAGGTACAACTAAATTGCCATTTACGTTTTCATATTGGAATTGGAAAATGATACAAAAAACATAAACAAAAACAACAACAGCAATAACAAAAACCATCACAAAGCACAGTGTTTGCTGGCTAATGATAACTTTGTAGGTTATCAAATATATTGAGATATAAAGATAGATACTCACATGCTTTTTTATGATTTGAAAGTTAACATTCAACTTTCTCCAGAGTTTGCATTTTCTCTCTATATATATGAAACATACATACATATCTAACGTAAGAAATTAATAGCCATTATTTCATATTCTACATGTCATCTGCTTGGAACAAGGTATATTTTACTTCATTTATTAGAAACTTCTACTCTCCTATTTGTACTGTGAATTCTGAGAACTTTAAAGGAGATAGTTACTTGTATACTTCAGCAGATTTAACGGGAAGACAAAATTTCACAGCATAAAGTTCCTTGAACAAGGATGTGAATAAAATGCAGGCTGTACTTAATGTGGGAGTTGGGCTTATTCTTGACCAGGGCAGACAGCAAGAGAAAACTTGAGGGAAGTTGTTAATGAAAGATAAAAGTCTTTTAAAAGCGTACAGGCAATTCAGAACACAAGTCCAAATGTTTGGCTTTGGTGGAAACAAGTAGATTTTATTGGCTTAATTGATTTACACTATCTGCAAATGCATCCTATGAAAAAACAATCATATCTACCATGTTTCTTGCAGAAAAGTAAACTACCCATTTGTATTCTTATGAGTAAGGGTAGAAAAATTATTACAAGAACTTAATAAAAAAGTTGGCTATAATTCAGGGAAGGGTGACTTTAGAGAGTAGAAAAGTTAAACATCAAACTAACTTTATTTCACCTCTCTTAACTTCTCCTATGGTAAACAGGGAGAGGAACATATGATACAAGTGAGTATAGAAACCATACTTAGCTGCTGGAAACCAGTCAACCAACCAATTTAAAAATGTTCATTATTTAAATTACGTGCAATAAATCAATAATTCAATCATGCAAAACTACATGAAGAAGCAGAAACTTCTCCATTTAGCACAAATAGTGCAGTATGTAGTTTTTGGTTAGTCTACTGCATTATTTTTTATTAATAGTAAAAGTGAAGGGCTGGTGCTTTACACTATAGTAATGATGTAATTTGTTAGAGCATGCAAGAAAATGTTCAAGCTAGAAACTAACTAGTCTAAAACACATCCCAAATATCCTTGTACTGAAGGTTGTTAGCATCTTATTAATCCTTTTCTATGAGATCCAAACTAAGATTTCATAGCCCAACTTCACTCTCCTTATATTGTACTTATATAACAAGGGGTAGGCTGACCAATTATAATAGCAACAGGGACCAAAGGCAGTATAAAGATGGGTTGTTTCATAGTTTATACTGGAGCTTTGGGTGCTTGTCCTGCCATCTCTCCTGGGGCAAGAGGACAGGGCTGATCATCCACTCGTTGTTCTTGGGATTACATCTGTCTGGGGAAGGAATCAGTGTTTCCATACCTGCTCCTTTGATCAAGTTGCTTGGATCTGAAGATGTTTCCTCTGGTTATTTTATTATCTACCTTCCTAATCTCAAATTCTAGGCTCCTAAACTAGTATTCAGATTTAAGTTCAGGAATCTATTTTTAAAATGTATTTGTGAATGCTAACATTCTCACTGTCAGAATGTTCATTTTTCTTATCAAACGTTTTATCAAAGAAATTTTGCTCAGCATCTGTATTCTATTACTCTGACTTGGTGGGGGTCGTATGGAATGATAGAAGTCTTTTAATTCTTCTCTGAAGCTCCTGTGTATGCCATAGTTTCTACAAAAGTAGCAGTGAGGCTGAAGGCCTCAGATCCTCATGAGAAAATTGGACAAAAAATAACCAGAACCTTGTATTTTATTTTATTTTATTTTATTTTATTTTATTTTATTTTATTTTATTTTATTTTATTTTATTTATCTACTTTTAATCAAGACAGAAATCAGCTATCTGCCAGTAGAAAATATAGACATTCCTAGAAACAGGGAATCAAGTTTTCATTTCCATTTCCTTTATGTTTCGTGCTGTGGCAGTACCACATTATTTGAATTCACATCGTGTGGAGACTTTTAAGTCAAACTGCAAGAAGTAGTTTGGGAGAAATCTCATCTTGTGTGTGCTATCTAGAGTTTGGACATGACCATTCAGAGAAAGCTTCCTTTGAAAGCAGATCAACTTTCATTGCCAAATCTTATCAATGGAAAATGTGACCTGCTGGGCTTTGGTCAAATGCTGCTTTGTAAAGGCATTTACTTCTACTTGTATCTTCTCATAATATGTAACTGTAAAGAGTATGTGGTACTCTTCCCATATCTTGTCACCCTTAGAAATGAATATAGGTTTGGTAACTTCCAGAGGATCCTCAGAGTGATGGGAATGTACTGAGCCACCTATTTCCAAGGGAATCAACAGATAATGTTTGTAGACAATCACAAAATTCTATTCTTCTAGAGAGTAACTTGAAGTGTGACGTCCTTGTGCTTCTTTGAAGGAGAAGTTGGCCTCTCATTTATCTGATGAAGCTGTGTATGAAGATGTGCAATTAAGTAGTCAAATAGGTGTAAATTTGCAGCATAACTCAGGGTTTTTGAGAAAATGCAATCTACACAATTTTCTTATTTAATGAAATTTATAAAGGCTTCAAAAGACAAAGTAAGGAGTACCTCACCATTATCCATGAATAATATGCAAGTATGTAGTATTTTATTCTGATTAATGTTCTTGCATCCATTCAGTTTTTGCTGCCTTGGTAAATGCTTTAATTCTACTAAAATCTGACTTCTACACTTACTAATATCTCAATTAGATATCTGGTATGCAGAGTTCAAATCAAATGTCCATCAGGTGTAGCAAGATGCGTCTACTAGTCTGGTTAATCATGTCAAGTAGCATGATATTCAGAGATAAAGTTGTCATTGACAATTTCTACAGAGCCTAAGTCAGTATTATCTTTCCATTTTAATCTCAACGATCATTTAATTCAGTTTTTCTGTATTTCCTTTCAAAATTTCAACTTTCTGACTTTACAAATTTTAAAGTTTAACACAGTGAGGAACGCCAGTGGAAACAGAGTTTAGAACAAAAATGGTCTAAAAAGGTCCAGACGCTGGCCTTTAGATGGCAGTGTGTACCTGTTGAACAGGAATTCTTATTACCACAAAGTAAAATCTGTGAAGCAGAAACAATTTTCGAAGGTGGAACTGAGATGAGGTTCTATTGTCAAAATATAATGAGGTAGAGATCTCACCTGAGATCCCACCTTATCAGAATTTCATTGTTGGCTGTCTGCTTCCAACTAAAATTTAATAAACAAACAGGAGGATATGATGAAATTGGTATGCTTATATTTTTCTTTTAAGTTTGAGATTGTATATTGAAACTTTTTATTTGGATTTATGAGAGCAAGCCCAGACTGACAGTTACCTGTAATAATTTTCAGCTTCTCCTTGTTTTTGCATGTGACTTTATTACTAAATATTGAAAGAAGCATGTGATGTGATAATCAGATATCATGGACCAAATTACCTTCGAACACACATGTAATAAGAAAGAGAGATCCATACATGTACATAAGAGAGTACTCACGTGCACTTAAAATCTGAACATAGTTTTATGCATGGCCTCTGCATCAAACTAAAGGGCAACAAGTGTTAATTTTTTGCATGTGTCTTTAAATTGTTGTGCCCATCACTTTCAATATATAGCGTATTTATATTATACATACATAAATATTGTAATCTGTTTTATTTATTATTCATTTTTATTATAAAGGTTTTTTGTTTTCCTAAGACCTGAGGATTCATTGCATGAATACATATTTCTATAAACCATTATTAAGTACAGAAAGGAGGTAAAATTTACATGAAAATAAAATTATTCAGTGAACTTTGCTTCATATTTCATATGAAATATGAAAACACAGCCAAACACAGTTTCTTTTAAAAAACTGTGGTAGTCCTTGTGTACTTGAGAGAACTTTCTCCTCTGTCTATAAGGACAATGATTCTCTGATTTAGGATTCTATGTGAGGAGATAAAATTTATTCCTAAATAATATCTGTCATCTATATTCCCCAGATAGGATTTTTTACTCCTGACTATCAAAGAATACTGTAAGACTTGTGTTTGTTTTCAAAAGCAATAATTTATTTAAATCAGTGAAAATCAGTAAAAATCCATGATTGTACAAATGGTTAGCAGTGATGCATGTGCCTAATCTAAACTCACTAAAAGTCAACAAATAATTTCAGTAGATACAGGCATATGTGACCTCACTTTTTCCCTTCAAATTTATCTTTGTTCACACAAAATATATCATTATTCCCTTCAAAAATTTCAAGCTTTGCATCCTGTATTGTGTTAATATAGGGATTATGAATGCCACATTTGACATGTACAGAACAATCTGAGTGAGCCATCCAACATAAAATTTTATTCAACTGCAAAATTTTAAAATTACAGCATAAGAAAACATGTTGGTGAATACATCTCTTTTAAAATTGGTGTGACTCCCTGGAGATATATATATATATATGTTCTCTTTCAGTCTTTATTCACTAGGATAACAAGCTTCTTATTGGTTTCATTGGTGAAAGATTAGTCATTAGACTATTTAAAGATTTAACTTACTCCTTTATTACTTGAATTTAGTGGAGCCTGAAATATTGTTAAGAACTTTTGGAATCAGGCCTTCTTTTAAGATTTATTCATAAAAGGGAATTTAGGAATGAAAAATTAAGAAGCCTCTATTTCAAACTCCAGTGAGCCACAATGTAATTTAGCAGAAACTCGAATTCCTAGCCCTTTAACCTCCTCAGAAATTTACTTCATCTCTGCCTATTCCTTTCTTTGTTATCTAAATCTCTGTCTTACGTATTTGTCTATTACATAGATCTTTGGCGCTGGAACTTCTTTATATTTTTTAATAAGGCTTAACATAATAATCTTCATCTTGATTGTGAAGAAGTACCAGTAATAATAATGGCCTTGCCCTTATAGCTAGATATAGAAGCCCTGGGAGTCATGAAGTGTGCTCCTCAATTCTAGCAGGAGCAGATAAATGAGAACTAGTATGTGTGTTCATTTTTCTAGAATTAGGCCTCAGCTTGAGAACTGAGGTTTTTCCTCATAAGAGTATCTACTTTAGGTAAGGATCCAGATAGAACCAAGCTAAATGGAAGTAGGGTAAGAAGGCAATTATCTGTAATTCTCTGGCAAAGTTAATTCCTAATCTTGTGAAACACTATGGTTTTTTTTTTGTTGTTGTTGTTGTTTTTGTTTGTTGTTTTTTTTTTTTTTTTTGTTGTTTTTTTGGCAGTGTGATCCAAACAATGGCTGGAAGGCCACATTTGGAGTCTGGGATGTTTCCACCTGTCCTGCTGCTGTTCCTGGAGGTGTGGATTATCATCTCTAACTGTGGCTAAATGCAATGTTGCACAGTGTTCTTGCACTGCAGAAAGAATTTAGAGAAGGGCTGGGCTACTGTATTGAATATTTCATGCTCTTTGATTCTACTCTTCAGCACAGATGAGCTCCAGATAACTCCTAATGGAGTAGAACTCCAGAACATTATAGACCTAGATATAATATCTCACTGTTTTCCAGATATGTCCTGAGCAAGTGCATTTAGAATGGACATGTCCTTTGTTTTTCTAAGAACAGTCATGGCTAAGATCATATTTAACCAGGATCTCTATGGTGAAGTTGTTATGTCTGAGAAAATTATTGAGAGAACATCTGCATTGCAAAATTGAAGCTCTTATCATATTCTAAATGATGCTACAGTAATGAGTCATATAATATTGAAATCAAAATTTATATTGCATAATCTCTGGGGGAGTCAGAAGAAATAGAAGGTGTATTTAAAATATATCTTTGGATTTCTTGTCAGTTATACTGGATATCTTTTAATGTAAATGCTAGCAGTTCTGATTAGTACAGAAACCATAACAGAAAAATTTAAAATTGATTTCAGGTGAGGAATTCAGTAGCCAAAAGTTTGGAGCTTGAACCTGAATTTGTTCATCTTGAAATGGCTACCTAACTTATGCTGAATAAAAACACAGACTGTACAATTGTCTATACCATTACATAGACACATCGTAACTTTTACAGATGTCCAGCTGTAGGCTTCTTTTAATTTTGTTGATTAAGAGTTTCTTGTCATTATCTAATAGTAATGGTATTTTTGAACACAGAGATCTGAGTGACCTGAATCCGCTCCTTCTGTTTTAACAGCAGAATAATTTTTGCTGATTGCTTTGTGCAGGGGGTTGACTGAGCTGAATTCATACCTAATTGAAGTCAACCTGTTCCTATCTGTTTCTTTTCTTGCTCTTCTAGGCAATTATATTTGTAGAACTTGTGTTGTATTTCAGTGCCAACTCTTTAAGTAGAGATATTCTGCATAGTTCTGCATTAGTATTTCTATTCAATATAGCAAGCATTTGATGTGAAAAATGTTTGTTTGCAACAGGTTCTAATGTTTGTTTTTTTTTTGTTTTGGTTTTGTTTGTTTTTTTTTTTTTTTTTTTTTTTTTTTTTTTTTTTTTTTTTTTTGCTAAACTCATGAACATAGAAGTGCTAAAGTTGTAGCATATTTAGGTACACTGGCTGCAAGATGAATGGAAACAAGCGCCTCTCTGTCACTACATGATCATTTGAAAAACTTCCTGCTGATACAAATTCACTGCAATAAAGGACAAGAAGACAGCTACAAACGTTATGAAAATAGAGAGTCAAGGTGAAATACATGTATGTGTTTTTAAGAGATTTTCTCTGAAAAGAAAAAAAAATGCTTTCTGCTAGCATTGTACTGTATTTACACAGAAACTATTCAGGCACATGTGTTTTCAAAGAAGTTGCAATTTCCTGTGAAATTTTTTACAAATCCTTTCTACCAGCTGTAGACGGAAATCCAGCTACTCCTCCAGTGAATGACCTTCAGTGTTTGGATCCCAGTGAGTAAACAAACATTTACGCTACAGAGGAAGCCCTGCTGTGGCTATAACATTAACGTTACTGTGCATTACACTGCTCTATTAGTTTATTAGAAACAAATCCTTTTTCTGCCTGGGAATTATGACTTCAAAATCAAAGCATTTTTCTTAGACCCTGCTAACAAGTCAGAGCCTGATAGTGTCAGTAGTGCAGATTATTTTGTGTAAGGGTTGACAAGACATGACTTTTGTTTCTGAGTGCTTGTTTTCTTTTTACAGTGTTTGTTTTACCTTTCAGGGCACAAGTTTCCATAAATTCCCTATGTCTTAACTGCGTAGAAGATATTTTTAAACATAGCTCTTACACTGGAGTGTACATTAAATATTTGTTCAGCTGATTAAAACAGTTCTACATTTATTTAATGTTTGAACAGTAAACAGTTTATTGAGGACTGAAATGTCTTCTTACACACACACATGCGAACGCTCAGGTCTCATTAGAAGGGCTCTTTGAAAAGGCATAGGGAAGGAGACTCGTACCTTAAAACCGTCTCAGATATAGTTCCCCTCTAATAGTCCGTGTCCTTCATAACGCACTTTAGCATAGTGTCTAAACCAGAAAGAAAATGAAAAATGTCTAGAATATTCTGAAGAATAGTAAGATCATGCTTAGTACTGGTCTGATTTAGCTGTGCTTGGAGATTAATAGTACAGGAAAGAAAAGTTTTCCCTCGTATACATATTTGTTGAAGTGGTGAAAATGCAAGAGTCTTCTTCACTGTTTTGTTTTGGCCAGATTTAAAATTTAATAGTTTAAAATTAAATTACAGTCTGAAATATAGTAGTTTTTTACACAGTAAGTAATAAATAGTACTATTTTTTTTCCACTTTTTTCAGTATTTACTCAGAAATGCTATTTGATCCAAGTATTTGTGTTGAGACAATGCACAATAGGTATCTCACCCCTCTGGCCTGCTTCCAATCTTTGCAACAGTATCAGCCTTGAAAAGTAAGAAGAGTTCTTTCATCCTGTTCATTTCTAGAAGTAACAAAAATTCAGCAGATTGCATTAGATCCATTCCTCCAGCATCTTGTCATTGACACCGAGTCAGCTTCATGGCTTTTGTTGGATTGCATAGTTATAAGTGACTGAAATGTTGTTGATAATTTGCAGGTGCAGTAAAAACACTGACATTCCATGTGCTTGAATGCAAGCCACTTTTCCCACTTCTAACTGTATTGGCTCTGGGTTAACTTAACAGACGTACAAAGCAGCGCAATTTCTGTTGTCACATAAATGAGTGGGCTGTGACTCCAGAAACATGAGGAATGCTCTTCATTAGTACATACTTGTCATTGTTCAGAGATAAATCTTCAATGGAACTGCAAAGCAGGGGGGTTAATTTCTTATTGCAGACTTCATTTCTAGAGTTGAGAGTATTATAACAAATTCCTGTCTGCTTGAGAGCAAGGTAACTGTTATTAGGTAACTGTTGTTTGTTTGTTTGTTTGTTTTGGAAAATAGGAGACATGAATAGGAATAGGAAAGAAAAACCTGGATTAGACATTATCTTCACATTGTTTAATACTAGTCACCTGTAAATGAGAGAATAGAGGTGTAGAACTACATGCAGATTGAAGCAAATGACCTTAGCATTTGAAAGTAGAAGAACATATTGCTTCTGCTTTACAGTGCAACAGAGAAGAAAAATTGTTGCCTCATCCATATCCCAAAGCTGATGTAGAGGTGGAATCAATCTACCATTTCTACCAAATTATTATTATTATTATTATTATTATTATTATTATTATTATTATTATTATTATTATTATTATTATTATTTTGTTATTTTTGTTGTTATTGTTCTATTTTTCTTTTTCTTTTTCTTTTTCTTTTTCTTTTTCTTTTTCTTTTTCTTTTTCTTTTTCTTTTTCTTTTTCTTTTTCTTTTTCTTTTTCTCTTTCTCTTTCTCTTTTTCTTTTTCTTTTTTTTTTTCTTTTTCTTTTTGAGAATTAGGCCTCAAGTTAGTCTGGCATTTATATTAAGTTAAAAATTCTAAAAATACAGGCATACCACTTTGAAGCCCTTTTTCAGTGACACCCAGTACTCTAAATAGTATAAATACACAGAGTGTACAAGAAAATCTCTAATAAACTTACATGAGAGAACAAATAGCTTATGCCTTTAAAGCCAAACCATCTTATGTTCTTGTTAGCAAAGATATCTTACAAGGTATGTCCTGTTTTGTGTGCATTCAAAACTGCTTTTGGGAGTGAAAGGTAGCTATCCACCAATTAAATCCAGGCCCTGATTTTGATTAGGCTGTAGAAAGATCCCTAACTTCAAGTGAGGTAAGGATTCCCGTCCTTACGTAAAGTATTTGCTATTATTATCCACAAAGATAAAATTACATGCTTGTAAGAGATCACAGGGTAAAGATGTAACAGAAAGCAAGGAAGAGTATCTTAGAAGATGAAAAACCAAGACATGTAAGCTGTGTCCACAGATTCACAGCAGTTATGTGATGGAGGTATATAACAGTCATCTAAGAAATATAATAATTTTTCAGAAATTAAAAAAGAATTGTAGTAACTGCATCAATTGGGTTTAGTTAAGCTCTGGCAAATGATGATGCTATTAGAGAAATCTTTAAAAATCTCTTAATTAATGATGCTGAATCCTGAACAACTATGCTTCATGGCATACTTCAATAATAAAACAGTATAAAATGCAACAGATTTTATCTACATGTATGTGACTTTTTTGTTTGTTTGTCTGATTTTGTTCTTAACTAAAATAGTACAGAAGCAGTTTCTATAAGATCTCTGTGTGTTATCTGTCAACTTACTAGTGGATCTCATCACAGGAAAACTTTAGGGATTTTACTGAACTCTCCTCTGAAGTATTCTAAAAGTTAGTTCGTGTTTAATAGCAGTAGATTTCATAGGTTTTTCTGGCATAATGAGTTGGACCAAATAGCAAATATGGATATAGGGAGGATAAACTGTGAAAGGAGAGGTGAAAAATATTCCTTAAAGAGTGACTTAACTAAATCTTCAAAAGTGTGATCAGAGGGATGCTTTCTACAAATACCTAAGTTACAATAAGCATTATTCTAATATTATAGTTAGTATTTGTATCGGCTTTGTAGCAATGCTCAATACATATTATAAGCCAACAGGTCAAGTGGTTCAAAGTCTTATTGCCTATGGTCATTTGCCACTATCACAGAATAATTTATGTTGAAGGGTACCTCTGGATGCCGTCTAATCTTTTGCTTGAAGAACATCTATGTAGAGCAGGTTACTCATGAGTTTTGCTCATCAAATATCCATATGAGTTTTTGCCGTCTCCAACTGTAGAGTTTTTATGACATCTTTGAACATATATTTGACTGTTCCTGTGCACACAAAAATATTGCTTACATGAAAATCTCCAGGTTTTTTATTGTTATTATTATGCATCTTCTATTAACATCTCATTATGCTCTGACTCAGTAGTTGCAGACAGAAATTAGATGCCTCCTCTTCCAAAAGCCAAATAAATCTGACTGTTGGGAGGCTCTCCTCTTACAACCTGTGTTTAAGTTTCCTTAGTAGCTGTACTTGTTTCTGGATGTCAGTGACAGTCTAGTATCAGGGGAGACCACAGTTAAGCAAAATAGTTATATACAGTGTCACAGGTGCTGAGGAGAGTGGAATCATCACTTCCATTATCATACTGGCTATGGTCTTGTTAATACAGCTGACAGTACTTTCTGTGGTTCTGCAGTTTAATTCTGAACTACCATCCATACAGAATTACTAAGATAACCTACATATCTCTCTGACACATAATGAAAGGGAAACAGTTCTGAAAACTGCCTGGAGCAAGGCAACGGCTGACAGTTTACCAGGAGTGTGTTGGTACCATCCACCTCTCTGCAGATGTTTTTGATGTAATATTAAAAAAAAAAAAAAAAAAAAAAAAAAAATCATGCAGAATAGAAGATAGATACTAAAATAATTGCAGTTGGAAGAGACCTAACAAGACCATTGACTCCAACTATCAGAATACTTTGGTGTAACCCAAGATTAAAACATATCAATAACTTCAATAACTTGTTATGCATGTCTCTTGAATAATACTGGAGCACTCTTGAATATGAGGCACCAACCATCTCTTTAGGCAGCCTGTTCCAGTGTTTTGTCACCCTCTTGATAAACCTCTCCTAGCACAACTATGTGCTGCTCTGTTCAAGTTCTGTTGTCAGTGACCACGAGCAGAGCCTAGCACCTCTCTGCTTCTCACCTTCAGGGAGCTATAAAGAGCAGTGTGGTCACCTCTTGGTCTCCTGTTCTCCACAGTGGACAGTCCAATTGTTTTCAACCCCTTCTCACAGGACACATCTCCAGTCCTGTTACCAGCTGCGTTGACCTCCTCTGAATGCTTGCAAGAACATTAACATCCTTTTTATGTTGCAAAGCCAAGAACAGTACAAAATGTCATACGCAAATCTGCACTAATGCTAAATACTTTGAGAAAATCACATATTTTGACCATTTGACAATGGTGTGCTTAATCCTAAGGACTGCAAATTCTTTTATAAACTATACTAACAGGAAAATTAGGTGTTCTCAGACATATGTTTATCTGATACTCAGTTTTCTAATCCTCAGTTCAGATTTGGTTAGTGTTGTGGCCAATAGACAAGGAATACAGAAGTTATGTCCAGTATAGATGTGATTCTGATGGTTACAAGAAAAAGAGAATGAGTGAAGGCAAGTGCTGACATAATGTTGTGCTGTGAATGGAAATCCTCATATTAAGAAATCTGCAAATTTGAAATATTTGTGTTCTGGATCTTTTCTGAGTATGTCTACACAGTGTTTTAGTATTTTAAAGATCAGGACAAGAGTTTCGAAGTTGGATCTATACGTGTAAATATATTTTTATATATATAACATCACCTGCTATATAATATCACCTTATATTTTCTATTTTCCTTTTGGATGGAAAAACTAGTAAAGAAATATATGTATAATCTTGGCTTTTTTGAAGAAAATTACTTGCATATATGATTTACAGGGGGACAGAATTCATTTATCTCATCAATTCATGAGAAATATTTACCTTCTGGAAGATCTCAAATTTCTTAATGCATTTGTAACATCACAAAATAGAACAGCCAACTTATTTTTAATAGAAGAATGAAGAATTTAAACTACAATATTGCTGCTAGACATCACAATCATACATGCTTAAGAAAAAATTAATCTAGTTGTTGACTTAAATTTATTCCTCCAACAAAACAAAGCAAAAGCAAAAGAAATCAACAGCAACATCAAAATAAAACCAAAAAAACAAACCTCAAAAAATCATGCCCAGTGAAACAAATAATTTCTAAGGCTGGAATATATTTGACTTCCTTTTAGTTTTCAGCATATATATAGGATTTTTTTCATTAATCTAGTTTAATTTTTGTGTAAGCCCTTAAGTGGGAAAATATATAAATATATTAAAAATGCCAAATAAAGTAAAAAAAACCCCACCCATCATCATTTGTTTAATAAAATGGAAAAAGAAGGTTTGAATATTATCTTCCACTTGCACTTTCAGCTCAGTGAAATTAGTGGATGACAGGTTTCATACCTTGCCAGTCTCACGGCAGGCATCCCAATTTCTACTTCATTCACAGTGGGCCTAAGGGCAAGCCAATGTTTGCTGCAATTTTCTACAATAATAGCAAGACAATTTAGCAGTAATGGATAAGTAGGGAGAAAATTAAGCAGTTTTCTGAGATACAGAAATGAAGCCAGAAAATATTTGGCCTCATGTTAGACTTCAAATTCATAGTCAATTCATTAGTGTAATTTAGTCCTTGCATAAGGCTTTGAGTGATAAATTTACTAAAACATTTGAAATGCCAGCTATAAGAATAACTCACAAATTGGTGAGTAAAATTAAAAGACGATGTAAAATAAATACTTCATTTTCATCTCATACATGAAGATTTATAAAGGTCCTTGAAAAATGAGTATTTCCACTTATTATAAATGGGTAATATTAAATAAAAATGTTACAATATTGAAGTTTGTGAACCAAACATGTTATTTAGTCACAATATTTACCATGTCACAGGTAGTATCAAATTTAGTTTTGACTGGACTATTTAGGAATGGCCTGTAGGCAGATTGCTGTCCTTTTTCAAATGTAGAAAAGACTTTGGAAAACCTGCAGTATGACAGATTCTTCATTGGCTCAGATGCAACAGCTTGATTTAAATCTTGAATAATTGGTTTTGAATGGGTTTTTATACTGTATTCTAACCAAACCACAGACTCAAAAAAATCCATTTTGACCAATCAAAGTAGCAGTGCCAAACCGCTGAAGTCAACCTTTCTAGAAAGGTGAATTGAAAAGATAGATTAAAGGTCATTCAGATTACATAGATATATTGTCATTTAAAAATGTGTAAATATTATCCATTGTAATTATATCAAATTCTGTAAGAAAATACTTTGAGATTTATCTTGAACAATATGTATTTAGTAAGTATGAATATATGTTGCTTTATTGTGGACTTGCACCTGCTTTGATTCTCAAACTCTGAAGTACATGTGACATGTACATGTCAGAGTACTACAGACATAACGTAATTGACCAAATTGTCATGTATATTTTTGCTGAAGTAGTTTAAAAGACTTTCATTCTGTAGTGAGAAGTACTGTAGTGGGATTTGCATTTGCATTCTTGAAGGTTTTTGTTTAGTAGATTTGGAAGCCAGACTACTACAGAAAATTATGCAATATTATATACAAGAGGCACTGAATAGTGTAAAGAGAGCCTTCTCCATGAGCACTTTTGAGGCAATCAGTGACAGAAGTGAGAATCAGTAAATTTAAAACATGTACAATCCTCTCTGCCCAAGTAGAAAATAAAACAAAACAAAATGAACAAAAGAAGCCCAGAAGAATAAAGTAGTTGTATCTTCATCAAATCTAAAGTTTTTTTGAGATATCTTAAGGCATGTCCCTCAGAATGACTCGTATATCTCTAAGAAGTGGATAAATAAAAGACAGAGGATTTGAAAGCAGCTTTTATCACAGTCTTATGTTCTTATTGTGCCAGTGAATTAAAAAGAAATTAATTATAAAATATCTTTAGCAAAATCTGAGCAACTTAGTTCTTTGTGAAACAAGAAAATTTATGAAAAATTGTTTGCACTTGAATAAAAATTGAGAGTAAGAGCTTGGCTCCTTTAAGGACCCTGACCCCAGTTTGAAGGAGGATAACTGAGTTATACTCCTGTAATGATCTGCTCTCTAAGCAGGCAGAAATGGCTCAAAGGGGGACTGCTGGAGTAGTCACAGACACCCTTTAAATTCTGCAGTTATCTTATGAGTCAACTCTGCCAGATTAGATTTGTACACAATTTGTACTGCTGGCAGGCTGTAGATCTAGGAGATCCAAGGCAATAAAACATTTGGACCTCAAATCTTTCCCTAAGCCTACGCCTCTGAGTCTCTAGGATTTATGCACAACAAACATAGCTGTGATTTTTATTATCATTTTGTGTGAATATCTTGCTCACTGAATAACAGAACTAAATCCACACTGGAAGGACAAAAAAAAGTACTGTTCAATGGAGCTTTCTATCTCCAGTTTTAGACAGTGAAAATTATAAGCTTCAGTTGCTGAGGTTCTCTATGTAGCACACATCAAGAAGAGAGGAAAATAAAGGAGGAAGATAGACTGAAGATGAAGACAGACAAAATGCTATGTGCAAAGTGTAAGAATAAGGAATTGATGTGCCCATGCTTGTGATAATGGTATGTGTGAAGCAAATAAACAAATCTTTCTCTTTAGATAATGTCTCTAAACAAGACAGACTGGATCACCCCCAAAGACCCAAAATTTTAGCTTACCTCTCCCATTATTCTTTCAGTCTTTCAGCCTGATGCTTCACTGAAGTAGCACATCAGAAATGGCTCTCCTTGGCTGACTGTTCTCCTCTTCCTCTTCTTCCTCCTCCTTCTCCTCATATTATTGTGTAAAAATTAATTATCTCTTGGTAATAATAACTGTAGTGATATTTTATTATTTTTTGAATGATAATAGTCTTACAGAATTTATGCCACATTAATTTATTGTACAACTATATCATGTGGGGAGTATCTGTAAGTTAAAATGATCACATTTCACTTCTTCACTTCTTCATGTTCATCTGTTTGAATACATTATCTATATAGGGTTAAAGCTCCTGTAAGCTTGAAGAACCGTACCCTTAAATACAAAAAACTGAAAAATGAATGCATTGGATTGTCTACTTTACATGTATTTTTGAGAAGATTGTAATTGATATGTCTGAAATTTATCTCTGGCGTGAAGATATTTTAAGTATTACATCAGTGTAAAGATAAAAAGTAATCACAAGCAATAGTAATAAACATTTAAGTGATCTATTGGAATCAAATTGAAGAGGGTCCAGAGGAGGGCCACAAGGATGACTGGAGCACTTCCCCTAAGAAGACAGACAGCTGTAAATACTCATGAGTAAATTTTTTAGGAAATTATTACAAATACTACAAATAATAGGGAATTGATTTTGTAATTCTTCAACGTGCATGATGATTACCTCATAATTTAATCACTCCCATCATCTTCTTTCTCTGAAATGATCAGTCTGCAAACACATTTTCAGTTCTGTTGTATGAGACCTTCTCCTCTTACAAATCAAGACTGTTCATAGCTCATTAACAATACTGGTTGCTATACTACTCCTGAATTATATTATTTTTCTTCACTTGCAATGGTAAGTGTTGTAACAGGGTATCAGTCATCAGCTGTAATATATAATGCAATACATCTATTCCTTTCTGCAAATTCAGAACGGAATTGCTTGAGGTGAAAAGCACGGAAAGTTCTTGGAAAGTAGGAGAGTAATAGATTTTGAAGGGAGTAAAAATTTTGGTAACTCACATTATCACATCAGTAAAATAAACACTATTTTAACTTAGTACAAGAAGAAATATATTCTGAATAGCATACATATACACAGTTTGTATGTTTAAGTGTTTATTTACATTACTTGGTCTAGGCTAATGGCATTAGAGAAGCTTGAGAGAAAAACCAGCATGTTGTAAGATAACACTTGTATTCAAAGAACAAGAGTAATATTTCCTAATTCAGACTGGAGGATTTGGAAGTATTTTGCTTAAGTTTCTCGTAAATGTGTCAAATGCTACTTTCAAATGTGACCATAAATACTTTGCTAGATTGTGTTTTTTTTTTCTCAGTGTCTGTGCTGATAGACACGCATTATCTAAAAATGTAAAGGAAAAATATAAAATAAAATTATAATCATAAGTTTTCAAGCAAAAATAAGTAACTTCTTCCCATCCAACAGGGAAGCTTCAACTGTGATTTTCAGATGTTAGTCTGTAGCGAATTTGACTTCGTATTTCCTGCCCATACTTGGCCCTGAAAAATAAAATCTGGGTTTTCAAGAAGGCTGGGAGGGGAATGTTCCTCTTCTAGCCTATGGTCTGCATTGAATAGGAGTGGTCTCTGATACAGATTAATGCACAATGTAATGTCTCTGACTCAGGATATCTTGTCCTCTTCAAGGTAAATTTTAATGAACCTTTCAGTTAGATCTCTCAGATAAATTTTCTGTTTATGTGGCATTTACACAAAAATTTTGTCCTCGGACCTTGCTCACATGTATAAAACAGAGTTCCTTCATGGATTTCACTGAATTTGGGAAGCTGCATATCTGAAGAAAAGTGATGAAAGAAAAAAGTATCTTTTTGCAAACTGGGAGGTATTTTTGTGTATTTCATATGATATGAAATTTTTCTGCTCAAGTATTTGTCCTAAAAATTGAATGGAAACATGGAAAAATGGAAAAATGCCGTTTCGTTTTATTCTGTTTTATCCTGCAGAATTGCAACGCGAAACAAAAGAAGTACTGAACATAACCTGGTCCATAGAATAACACAACGTATTTTCTGAAACAAATAAATGTTAGATTAATGCATTAATCTGTTTGGCAGAACTTCTATGGGCAAAGCGGACATTTCCTCATATTGATTTTCAAATGCAGTTCCCCATTCACCACAATTTGGTTCCTGTAGTAATTGATATAAGATCAATATTTTTTATGTACCTCTCAGCCCACATCCCAAATGAACTTGTTTAAATGGGCAGACCAGTAATCCAAAGGATAGCTAAACCTTTGGAAGGCTATTACATGATCATGAATCAGAAAGATTTCATTGTCTGAAATCCAAAACTGGAATAAAGTACTCCACAGCAAGAGGGAGGGAACAGCAAGTTTATTATAAAATCATTCTGATTTTGAGTCCATAATGGATTTTGATAGAAAACTAAATGAATCATCTTATCTTTTATTTGTGTAAAGAAGCTCAAAGCATCTGCTGAGCTTCCCCCAGGCACAATATGTGTTCTGAATGACTGGACACTTCTGGTCATTTTGCAGGCTGGCCTGCAGTTGTTATATTGAATACAAGATGTATTTGCTCAGGGGGTCCAGTCGTGCTAAATAAAATCGTTCACTTTGGTTGGCAAATATTTATTCAAGATGTTATGCTTTTATGTATTTCAGAGACTCAGATGTTTGAGAGTTCAGCAAGCAAACAAGAACAGGTACAGGAAGTTAATGTGATGTTTTGGACTGATGTTTATTTTTCTGCTGCTGATGTATGTTCTCCATTGTAGGTAGCCTGTTACTAATGACCTTGTTATATGGTGCACCACAGCTGATAAGGCCACAGGCATTAATAGAATACAAATACATTTCACATTTCCAGTTGAAGAGTTTATTTTAATTGTATTTTGAAATATACTGTACCCTCAAGGCACTCTCTCCTCTGTAATGTGCTTTCAAGGAATAAAATCCTGTGGAGAATGGAATGCATAATGGCATGAGGTGTAATGGAGAATCTTGTATTCAATTGGAGCTGCATCTGAGAGCATCCATTTAGCATAAATCTAAAAAGTCCTAAGCTATGGAAGAATATTAAACAGAGTCAGAAATAATAAATTTTCTTAATGTCTGATTTATTCATTTATCTGATGAAGAGAAATAAGCAAATATCAAAGAACGTACTGAAGTTTCCTAGATTTTGCTGACACTTTTTCCATTTTTTGCTCCTCTTGAGCAACCTCAGAGTAATAAGCACACAATATTTGTTCTCTTATTGAAGAATATTTTGCTCAGAATGACTGGCTTCCACATTGCTTTCCTTATCAGAATTACATAAATCCAGAGGTAGCTTAACCATAATCCGAAGTCGTCACCATCTTCAGAAACTATTGCTGGATCCAGCATTGTGCAGAATTATGTAGAGCTATTTTTAAAATATCATGGATTAAAAAAGAAAAAAAAGAAAAAAAAAAAGGAGGAAACCTGTCAAGTAATTTAGAAATTTTTCGGTATTTTACTATGTTAGATATTTTAAGAAAAATCAGTTCATAACTTTATTTCTTCACTGTTTTTTTTTTAATGAGTAAATGAAAGTTAGACCACTGACCTTCAGAGGGCCTTGCCTCAGAATAAGAATTGATGTCACTGAAGTTATTTTGCTTTTGTTTATTCATTTTATTTAAGCTTAGTAAAGTTTTTTTTTTATTTTATTTTACACTTTATTTATTTATTTTATTTCAATTTATGTTTTAATTACAGCTAATTACTTTGAGTTAGGCTAAACTTTGGTCTGGCTTCTAATACTAGTGCTAACATTTCCTTATTTCTGTATAGGAGCTAAAATTTTGGATTTTTGGAATGTCTAAGCTTACACTCAGGTACAAGTAAAGGTGAGAGAGATCTACCTGAAAATACTAATTAGAGAAAAAGACTTTAGTTTCTTCATAGACTAATTTCTAGGTGCTAGAGACATAGCTGTGTCTGGAATATGCTTTGACATGAAAAAGTGAACCATGCAGGAAGAGCTGGCTCCTAGGTGAAAACATGACTCCAGAAAGATGGTGGTTCTTTGTTCATGTATGTTGGTAGTTCTGAAAGTAAGGTCTCCTATTTATTTCCATAGAAACTAGAACAGATACAAAAAGTGCAACAACACCATTTGATGGAGCAAATTCTCACCTTTAAAACACTATTTTTCAACATTTTCACTGCTGTAGCCAGTGATGAACAAGAACCTGCAGGTCACACTTATAAAAATCTGCACCAGCAAAGGTGACCCCCTGTTCCTGTCACCACTGCTGAGATGCACAACCCATCCCTCACTGTGCTCACATTTGCTGTTTGGTCTTCATAAATGTTCACCAAGCATTGATGACTGCCAGTGGGTGCCATTTTTTCTGCGTGGAGGAAGTGGCTCACCTTTTCTTCATACTCCCATGTCAGATGCCCCTCTTCTGCCATCTGTCACGCAGCAACAAAACATAACAGAATATTGTTGGGAAGATTCAATCTCTACCACCATACCACCAATATCTGCCTCTAATGTTCTGTGCCAACATAAAAATATATAAAAATACTTTGTAGATTGCTTGTATTTGCTCTTCATAAATCCAGGTAAGGAATTAAAATAGAATGATGCGCTAAGTATGTACTCTTCTGTGAGGAGTGATATTTAATCAGTAGGTATATGTTCTGATTTTTATGATACGGACAGTTGTATGTGCAGCACAGAAGAGAATCAAATATAACCCACCATAATTTTGAGAAACTGCAGGAGGAAATAGCTTAATTACTGGGTTAAATGTGACTAGTTACATCTTGTTGAAAAGATAGTGGAAGAGAACATCTTGCCAATAGAAGGATAGGAAAGGAGAACTTCAGAGCGGAATAAACTGAGATTTGTTTCTAAGATGATTCCAAGTCATAATAATAAAAGACTTCTCTGCATCTAATTTAGAATCATAAGATGTATATGAGAATTACATGTTAAAATTCCAGAGACTGTGCACAAATTCTCAATTAAAAAAAAAATTACAATGTCTCAAAATATTTGATGAAGTTGGATCTAGAGAAGTGCTGTTGTGTAATATATTGTTTTTTGGGAACTTTGCTAGTTTGTCTCAGTTGTGAACATGATTTTTTTTGTCAGCTAATAACATATTTTTAAACCAAGCACAATATTTGTAAAAATCTGGTATATTCTATTGTTTATTTCAGACTTCCTTAAATGGCAAGACTCATAATTCTGTTAGAAACAAAGCAGATTAAAAATGACCTTTCAAAATTCACATTTTCAATTACAGAATGAAAAAAAAGTAGCTATTTGATGTACTCTAGTCAAGTAACTCTTTGGAATCATTGCACGTGAGTGTTTACTTTGTGACTACAACGGATTATCTGGCTAAATCAATGTTTACTAGACATTTCAGAAGAGTACATAATTGCTTAAAGTTCAGTGGCAAAGGTTAGGTCACTCAGAGCTTGCTTTCTGGGAACATGTTAGTTTGATCAAAGAACTACAGTTTCTTATTTTGGGGTTTCCAACTACTAAGCTAGTAATTTATGATTGTTTTTGATATAAAATAGAAGATTTACTAATTTATGATTGTTTTTGATATAAAATAGAAGATTGAGCATGGGATTTTCCCTCTAAATATAAAATTTTCTGATGTAAGGCAAATGAAAGTGACATGACTTTCTGAAACAGAATAGAGGAGAAAGTTTTCTTAGGTTAAAACAAACAACCATGTGTACATTTTGCAGTAATAGGCAAGTGAAGTAATGTGTTGCATGGTAAGAGGACTTTGGAAGAACGCAAACACAGTTAATGACAAATTTTTACAAACTACTACAATATCAGAATCTTTCAAAAAGTTGAATATTTCTGTGCTGACTGAGGTTTTTTTCTGTTCACTTTCCAGTAAATACTGTTGCTTACTGACACCCTAAAAATATCTTAATACGTATTTCTAAAATTATATATGTCATATTATAATTATATGTCATAATATAATATGATATAGTTAAACATTCTTCCTCTTTATTATATATTTTATGCCCATATGCCTAAAGCAAAGATGAGTATAAATGGTTTTGTTCGGACTACAATGGATAAGTATTTACTTACAATGAAAAATTGCAGTTGTTTCTTTGCAGAACTATTACCATGCAAAAATTCTGTTCTCTGATGGATTTAGAGAAATAAGGGTGGAGATTCTTGTCCCTCCTTGAGCAGATGTTGGATGTCCAGATGTCCCTTCTGACCTCAGTTATTCTGTAGTTCTGTGATTCTGTAGCGCATCATCTTGAGTTTCTTGCTGTGAACAGAGTGGCATGATTTTTGTAAACAAGCAAACATATAAACCACTTAAATTACAAATTCAGATAATTTTATGAAAATATGCATCAATTAAAAAAAAAGCAGAAAGTCTTACAGAGGATCTTATCTACACTCCTCACCCTGTTCTTGATGTTTATAGTCTTTTCTATTAAGTAACAAGATATCTGATAATATAACAAGAATAATTAGGTTAAGAATCACTTATGTATGAAAGCTGCTTCAGATTTGTTCAAAAAAATATTAAATATAGCAGTTGTGACAAGATGTCTACATTGCATCAGTACTTAGCAGATTCTCAGTACTTGGGCAGTTATGTTTCCATATTTGGCTGAAGACTGAAGGATGCTAGAAAGTGAAAGATTATTTCCAGAAGGATGATAGAATACCTGACAGAGAGGCTCTAAGTCTGTGTGTTGAGCTATAAATTAGGGACTGGTGTCATTCTCTACCAGGAAGCACCTGATTTCTTCCCACGCTGTTCTGTATTAAAGGATATGACAGAAAGAAGGCCATTAGATTGGAAAAACCTCTCCTGTGTGGTTTATCTTTCTGTCCACTTTTTGTCCACTTCCCCCCTCTTGATGCACAGTCCTGCTGCTGCCCTTCCATTAGTACTACTGTCTTTGTGTTCGGAAAATGGCTGAGACCATTAATCTGTTTATATTGTGATCTTAACACTTTACATGTTGTGTGTGAATTATTGAGAATTATTTTAAATTCTCAATTTGAATTGTCTAACAAATGGCATTGTCCAATGGTCTGGAGAAGGAAAGTTCCATCAGGCTCAACAAGTCTCCAACTGAAGGGCCAACTCCATGAAAAAAGTGTTTGGAGAAAGTAAAACACTGATTCATGTTATGGGATCCTTTCACAGCTGAAGAAGCAGTCTTCCTCTGTTCTTCCTTACACAAAGCCTGACAGATATACTTCAGACAAACAGTTGATCTCCTCAGCAGGATGTAAAGTCAAGATGGTTGGTAATCTGAGGTCGTAAATCATAGAATCATAGAATCAACAAGGTTGGAAAAGACCTAAAAGATCATCCAGTCCAACCATTCGAAGCGAAGGTTATTATTGAATTGGATTGACAGAATGAGGGGAAAATGCAGCTACTGTAAAAGCGAAGTGAAGTTTTTTGAGCTGATTGGGGTAGAAGGGTACTGGAAAAGAAGAAAAGGAAGTAACGTAAAAGTTGCAACATGTTATGGCTTTTAGTCACAGAATTTTTCTCATGATGATGATGTTGATTAAAAAAAGGGACTCAGTTAAACAGGTTATTTTAGGATCTACATATAACTGTTTTTATATATAACTTTTTTTATTTTTATTTATTTTTTTTTAAATTAATTTTTTTTTTTAATGGAGCTTAAGTTTTATGTCAAAGAACCAAGTTTACATGGATAGCATTAAGTCAGAAAAATCTGTTTCATATGTGATGCAGAAGGTGGTAGTACATACAAGTACTGAACTAAGTGTTAGTGAGTCCATGAGCCATGCTAGCTGGTGTTATAGTAGTGGTAAGACACTGTGCTTGTCTAGTGTTCCTTCAGGCTGAAAAAAGTTTTTAAATTAGATTGCTCTCTGCTTCTCTGAAGGAAGGTTGGAATCTTTGTTCTGTGACAGAGAAATAACGGTAACTTAGTATGCATCTGGTCCATTTCATTTTCTCCTATTAACTTGTATATTTAGAATGAGAAAACAATAGTATACCCTTGCATGGACTTTGGACAGAGGATACTTAAGACTGTTGTATTATATACACTTAAAATCACTAGACAAAAAGAAAAGTATCTCAGTGACACAAAGGAAGCACTGAAATTAATTGAATTTAACATAAAACATACGAGCTACAGAACTAATGACTTCCCCTTTTTGAGCCTAAACATTATAGTTGATGAAGTCCCTCATTAAGAATTGGAAATATACAGATTTTCATTAGAGTATTGTCATACCGCACTGTATTCTGTATTTTGTGTCTAAGTTATGACAGATGCTATTGGGCTGTGCAAATGACAGAAAGTTTAGATGCAATGTACATAGTCATTGTTAGATCTTTGCACCTTTTCTTTTTCTCTATGTAAATAAATTGTCTGTTTAAAGTGCCTGGTATTGCTTGTCTTTCAAATAAAAATTCAAAGAACTTTCTTTTTTTACCTTTTTTTCTTCTCCCAGATGTGGAAGAGCTCAAGTTTTGTGCTTAGTCATGTCACCCTAAGTAAGTTACTTCAACTGAGCTGACTGTTGGTTTTGCCAAGTCATCTAACTGTGAATAATAGGTCCATGCTCTTCCCTTGAGAATGGTTATTACTCTACATAATATGCACCTCCCTTAGAAGTAACAAGCTGCTCTGAAGTAAGAAGTATGGAATCAGTCTAGTCAGAAATAGTTGTGAGCTTTGAAGATAATGTGAACTATGCTTTCATACTGACAAAATACTCAAAGGCTTTTGTTTATTCTTTCTTTTTTTCTAAACATGGTTTCCCAGACATAAATCAATATGGCAGCATTTGAATCTGAAGAAATAAGAAACACTAAGTATAGTTTTCTGCTCTTCACAACTTCTCATTATGTTTATTTCCCAGTTCCCTTTGTTATTTGTTTCCTGTGCCTGCTTTGAGCCAACATATTTTTGGCTTTCAAGTTGAAGTGTGAGGCACTGCCAATCAGCAGGAAATATAATACAGATAAGATTCATATAAAGTCTTTTGAACTGTTCAAATCTCTGGATGAGAAATGGATGTTGAATTGTTTATGTTTGGCACCAGAAGAAAAAGTTCCATTTTTAAATTCAAAGCCTCCCTACCTTCGCAAAGGAAAACAAATCACATGGGTCATATAGAGTTCCATTTCTGTAAAATCATCGTGAGTCCGATAAAAGGTTTTGTAAGTCAGCAACTTTATCTGTGGCTTGTTTGAAAGTCATTCTGCAGCTTAAAATGAGGTGGCCCTTTGCCTTATGTCCTTTGGAAAAGTAATGTATCTGTAAAGTGCTCATGACACAGTAAAAATAGTTTTATTAGTGTTTTAATCCTTTTAAAAAATACACGTTGTTTCTGCATCACTTTACATTTCCCATGTTATCACTGAGCTTTTAATTTTTTGAGAATGTTTATCTAGACCTTCTGTCTCCATATTTTTTTTTTTGTTTGATTTATAGATGAGAATCTTCAGAGATGAACTCCCTAGAATTCTGCAGTTCTATAAGTTCGTTAGGTGCAGATAAGGGGACTTTCTGTCCCAGTTTTCTGAATATTAACAGTATTGAAACTCAAAGTTCTGATGTTCACATTAGTGGTGATTTTTTATATCAGTTCTTATGTGTGTAGGTTGTAGCTCAGAGATTCTGGATGGCAGTAAATCTCAAAGATAAAGTTGAGAACAGCATCACCTTTGGAACAGTTAAGCATTGCTAATGAGTACTAATCATATGGCAAAATCAGAGAGTGAGAAACTGTTTCTGGCATAGCTGCAGGCTGTTTTATGGAACAATTTATATTTCAAAGCCAGCAGAAGCAGTAATAGCTGAAAAAGATGTTCAGGATAGACTTGCCAAGAAAAAAGTGCTTCAGCACTTGAAAATATTCTCCAGAATCTGCAGGAATGGGAATCCATTTAGAGGAGATGCTTAACCTTGAAGCTTTGTGATATTTTGGGTTTGGTTGGAACATCCCCTCACTGATGGATATGGTTGAGTAGACAATAATTTAATGCAGGGAGAAAAAGGTACAGAAATGATAATCAAGAGTTATGCTATGCTGGCAGAAACATGATTCAAAGAGTAGGATATAAGCTGATGTTTATGCTCTTAACTTCTTTTGATCACTTAATGCAGGAATTTTGATGATATGTACTTTTGAAAGTCTTCCCAAAGCAGAGATTATACAGCTACAGAAGACAGAGGAATCTGAACGCAATCTGGTTACATTTCCTCAAGGAGTTTTTAAACCACGTGTGAGTCTGGGTACATAAGATTTAACATTTAGATTTAAAGGGACTTGATAAAATGTTGTGAAATCTAATGGACCTAGATCCTGTGAAAACTCATGTTTTAGTGATTTTCCTTTTTTATTTTTCACTGTGGAAGGCAAGAGGGGGTGAGTAGTGCATTCTTAATAGCTTCTAGTAAGTAACTCATACCACCTAGTTTTCATTGACATCAAAGGTTTTTAAGGAATACAATCATTTATTAGGTTTTCTTGAAAAAAAAGGTAATATAACAATATTAACATATTTGACATTAGATTTGATACAGGCAATGATATAGCAGATACTTTACTAATGAAGTTCTTGAGTTTACAAACACTGTTAAGTGATATATAAATAAATAAAATAATATCATTTTGTTCAGTATCAAAAAAACTTACAGTACTTTCAAGATGAAATGAATTATCTTCAGGTTGAGAGAATATAAAAGAAGTACTTTTTAAACACAGGTCTGATGTCACTTCTATCTTTTTGAATCACATCATTTGGATTTGTAAAGATATCACTGGACAGAGAAAATTATCTCATCCTGCAGCAGAAACAAGGCCTATTCTGATATGAAATTCAGATCTGAAATCCAGAAGTTTTCAGGAAAAATAGTAGTTATTTGTTGTGTTTTTTGAAAATAGGTAGCATTTCTCCAACTGAAGAATGTCCCCTATAGTGAGTTTGCCATATACCTCAACATGCACCTGCAATCTTATTGAATTCTCCAACTGTTTTATGCTGAGACAAGGTATTCTCAAGAATATCGGAGAAAAGAACATTATTACATTATTATTACATTAATGGTCAGTCTTTTTTATTGTATTATCACTGAAGATACTTGCTAAAGATGCAAATCTGCATATTTATGTCAAAAGTTCATGATCCATCACTGTTTGATTACTTGCTAACCTAACTTTTTCAAAAGTGAACTCAGAACTCAGAGCTTAATCAAAGTTCTAATTGTTCACAGTTGCTATGGAGGAGGGGGAATGAGATGAAGGAGTCACATCTTTATCATTACTGCCCAGTAATGGGGAAAGAGGCAGTGGATAGAAAATGAAACATACAATATTCCATCTGTACATAAGAAACTGTTTTTTACAGAAAAGGTGGTCAAATTTTGCCCACAATACACTATAGAATAGCAATGAAAAAGCTGGGTTCACAAAGAATTAGGAGTGTTTAAACAATTGCATACTGGGCAACACTGATGTTTGCTGAGGGCAATGGCTTTAGCAGTATATTCATAAGTTTCTTGTTGGTGGTGATTTGTCTTACTGAAATGAGATCTTCTGAGTGATGCCACCAAGCCCATTCTGATCTCTGTTCTTGGTCACAGTCCTGTATTAGCATAAAAGCAAGGGATAAGGGAGCTGCAGTGCTAGAAGCTATGTTATTTGAAACAGAATTAATATTGCTATTTCTGATTTCATTCTGGAATTACCCTCTTCTTACTGTCATTCTGTTCTTCCAGGAAGGCCTGGGCTAACAGAAAGGCACTGAACTTCTATTTAGAGATTAATGCAATGGTGTGGTTTGGAATTAGCTTTATTGTACACTTGGATGTTAAGAAGTATCACATAATTAGTTCAAGAAGTTAATGAAGGCTGATAATTTAACATACTTGGAGTTGTCTGCTCTTAATACACTTGCATGTATTTACCTCCAAATACTTTTGAAAATTTGTTACTGAAATCCAACCATGGCGAAAAATGATAGGCTATCATATTAACTACTTTATTAGATTCAGGCATTTAGAAAATGATATCTTTCCCTGATATCAGACAACCTGCCTTTCTTCTCACCTACACTGTAGGCTGCAAAGATGAGAAGTACCCTCTCACCTGAGTCCAGATATGTTGTTTAGTGCCTTGAAGGGATACTGGCACAGGTACTCACACATGGAGCTCTATCTGGATGTCTGTGCACTCCAGTGCTTTGAGGATGGAGAAATACTATGTACCAGGAAGTGGAAAACTACTGCAAATATTTTTCCTGTTATATCCCAAAGACTGATACCTACCTCCTACACTTCAGTAGTGATAAAAGTATCATTTAAAACTACAATATTCCATTTTGAGAAGTTTTGATATTAAGATACGAAATTACAATATTTTGCCATTACAGGTAGCATGTATGGTTGTCTTGTGACATCTGCTTCATTTTTGAGGATTATATAACATTGATCAAGGAGTGCGTGTGTCTGTGTGATTGAAACCTAACGATCTAGCTTTAAGTTTTACTGACCTTGTGTTGAATCTGTTATGAGTATGTTTTAGTACCAGGTTAATTTAAATAACAGCAGAGTTTTGGAATAAGAATTGAGTTCCATGAGATTTTCTTTATCTGTGTTTCCCATCTGGCGTGATGTTACAAGCATTTAATCCTGTGTTTGCTGCCAACGTTTCCCAGAAAGCCTTATAATTGCTTGGAATTTGTATGAACAGTTCCAGTCTGGTGCACAATTAGGGATGCACTATAAAATTTTCATTGCTCGATTTAGTTGAAATTATAAGATGGATGGGGAACAATAATGCCCATAGTTGTACCATATAAAAATGACTACTGGAAATTTGCAAAAGGTAAAATTTACTGATAAATATTTCTTTTTCTTTTACTCCAGAGAGGAGGGAAGAGGGAAATACAGCAATAGAACTAAAAAAAAAAAAAAAAAAAAAAAAAAAAAGCTTGGTATTCTATGATTCTTTCCTTCTCTTGCCTATGGTTGTATATCTCAAACTGGAACCCCCTGATTCAGAATGTATTTATTTGCCTCTTTAAGAAGTTGACTTGTTTTTTTGGAGGATAAAGAAATATTACACGTGCTTTCTCTCATCTAGGAAAATAAATGTAAATATGTTATTTATTTTTAAATAAACAAATGGTTTGCTTTCTTGTTTTGTTGACTTGCAAGCTTGCTATGATTCAAGGAAGCATATGTCCAGTAATGATTGTCAGCTGGCATCAATGTATCATGAAAAAAACTGGCAGATTATTCAGTAGTAAAACATCCGTTACCCTGCAATATTCTGGTTGGAGGTGCTGCTGAAAAGAAAATCGTGTTTATAATTTGTAGCAGTGAGACCTAAAACTCCTGATTCTTTTCATTTTTGTCCAACTGCTATGATTTCAAAAACATGTCACATCTTTAGCCACATTTGCTGTTAGGTCAGAAGAAGCTGTAAAAATAAGTGTTGTACAGCTCTGAGAGTTCTGATCGTAACAATGAACACACTTTTCTCAAACCGTTATGAAAAGGAAAGCCTGTATAGTTGTGCAGTACTGTGTTCAGTGGTATGTGATATTGCTGAGACACTGGGAGCCTTGTTACTGTGGCTATTCACATCAACTAGTTTGCCTCATTGTGAAGCGGATTGAATAATCCTGTTTTAGGTCTCTGCTTTGACCACAAGGACATTTTTGGGAGTATTTTCTTTTGTTTCTGATCATATCGCTAATCTTCCTGCTGTTATCTGGCACCTAGTGGTAGTTAGCAATCAAGGGAAAGCTGTTATGGATTTATGTGTAGCCTTCCACGCTGCTGAGCCTGAGGAATGAGGGAAGTTAAACTTCTTCCTGTATTCCTTTATGCTCAAAGTCCAGCCACCCATACCCACTGTGTGAACAAGAAGAAATGTAATCTATTTTTTCTGAAACCACTCAAACTTCTGACACATTCAAAATTAAGGACAGAATTTGATATGCGACCCAGTTAGACCCAGTTTAAAAAAAAAAAAATTCTGTATCTTAGTGTTGTGTTGAAATAATAAATAGATATGATAGCCTTCCTACACCTTATTTCTTATTAGGCATTATGGACTTACTACTTTTCCATCAAGTGGCACATCAGTGTCAGGGGAAAATATTGATGTAAGAGTCATTACATAAATTGTCTGTGTGCTGATCTTTAGTAGAGAAGATTTGTGTTTCCTGCAATAAGCCATACATTCCATGTTTAATTGGGTGCAAAATGAACTGAATTTGTATGATGATTTTTTAAAAACAAAAACTTACTAAGTAAAACTTTCTTTTTTTACAGTGACCAAACCTGGAGTATGTAACCTGACAGACATGGAATTTATCATGATGATAGTGTTGTCTCACAAAGTAAATAATAACATTAGCAAATTTCTACCTTCTATATTGTATATTGATGATTTTGAAAATCCCTATTACATAAAAAATTTCTTTCAGAAGAGTGAAAAGTGAATCTATTTCTCCTCTGGGCATATACATACAATTTCACTATTCTGAATAACTATCTCATAATCATATTCAGTTTGGTGGAATAGGAAGGCACATTAAGACAAAGTAGACAGTGCATTGCAATGAGAATGTGGAGAGAAATGGAGAAAAAATGCAGAAAAAATATTCAGTACTTATTATTCACACTATAGCTTTTCTTTAGTCTGTATGAATTCTTTTACAAGCTTTTGTGTATGAGCAATGGTAGTATAGGCCTGGATAGGTCATTGCACTTCACTTACCTGTTCTAAGGAGTGACAGCAATTTCAGAGTGAGAAGTCCTAGGCTGTTCTTGTGATGCTGCGGTGAAATCTTCAGGGAAGAAGAAATGGGGCTATGGTGCAGACAGCTTTTATTTGCCTTAGTATAAAACTTCTACCCCTGGGTGAACCAGATCACCATGAGTGGAGTATACTGAACTTGATGTGTTTTATTCAGGTCACATTAAGGAAACAGAAATTCTATAAAGTGAGTTTATGCCAGTAGGCTCGACCATATTTTCCCTCTCTCCTGTAGATGGAAGATAATGCAATATAATTGAAGTAGTGGAACACTGAAATACCAAGTAGATGCCTTACCTTAACAGTTTGCAATTTTACAGGTTACAGACAAAAGAACCGAACCACTTGAGACACTTGTGAAGAAAGGTTTTGCACCTGTCAAAGTTTTTTACTAAAAGAATTGCCGATGAAAGGGTGCAGAGAATGCGAGCAGATTAATGATTAGCAGTTACATGAGGGACCAGGAAGAATTCTTCATTCTTGTACAAGAAACCACAGTAGATTCATCCAGATATTAAAAAAACCAATGCAATGGAATTGTTTGATTTTTGACATCATTCTTGCTGGTTTTCCTACAAGCTCATATTTGTATTCAATTGCAATAGAACTTTGAAAGCGAATGAAGTCATCATTGCAGTGCAGTAGGATCATTAAGGAGTAGACATCAGAGGTTAGAAACAACATACAGTGTTTTATGGCTCAATGTAAACTTTTTAAAATTTAATTGAAGAGCAGTTTAGCTAACTGGAAAGTGTGTATTTAGTAATATCTCTGTAAAGATATATAATTTCCCTTTTGAAAGAAAATAAATAAAATGGAAACTCAGTAAACTTGGACTCTTTTGGCCAGAAGAGTCAACTGGCTTGTGAATTTAAATCTTTGTTTCTGTGTAGTTTTTAAATTTTATTGGTAATTTAATTTTATTAATTATTTAACTAATAAGCATAGTTCCATAAAAGTTACATCTGCTTCTAAACCTAATAGTTACTATTTGTTTTGGAAATAAAGTTACGATTGTGATTGCTGCAATGTTTTCCAAAAGATATATAGATATAATATTGATATTATTAAAAGTTATGCAAGAGTCCTCAATATCTTTGTGTTTTTGAATAGCTTACAGCTTCACTGTGATGTGGTTCTCCACAGGACGTATATGGTGGTATCGCTGTGGCATATTCTTTCCTATGCTAGACTTTTCTTTCTGTCCTGATCTGAAATAGCATATAGGATCACAAACACTCAGGAAGAAGATGATGTTACTTGTCCAAAAGGAGAATATTAGTATCTGTACACAGAAAAGCCTTAGACTCCCTGTGGTGCACCATTCTTCTCAGGATTCTTGCATGCATTGAGAGTGAACAGGAGATACTTTCATACTTTCATGTCATTAGTGTCTGAGACTCCTACAAAATGAAGTGAGGGAGGTGCAGTTGATACCAAGATACTGACCATCATACTAGCTGTGAAGGAAGGTAGAAACATCCAAATTGTAATTTGAGAAAACCCTTCCCTTTGACCCCAAAGCCGACTGTTTGATATACGCAGCACTTTCAACTATCTCAAAAGAGGGCCTTTCACAGCTTCTCATAGATCTTGTTCACTGTTTTCAGTATCATGTCACCAACAACTGCAGGGCTATATAGCTCTGAGGGAAATGAAGACCAAAAAAAAAAAAAAAATTAAATAAGCAGTGCTACAGGTGACCAGCCGAGGTTTGCGGATGCAAGTTGTTCAGTGACCAGTGAGTGCTGTGACAGTTGCTTTCATTAAAGGTTGTTTCAAAAGAGTATAATGGGGACGATGGGGAAAATTTTACTAGATCACATATACTTTCCAGCAACCTATCAGTGTGGTTTGCTTCTTCATTATGAAAAAAAAAATTGTCATGGTAACTTCTTTGACTGGTTTTTGAGATAAGAAAGAGTTTGGTCAGCCAAAAAACTCAAAATAATGATATCTGTTTGATACCCTAAATTTAAAAATAATGCCAGAACTAAATAAGAAGCTATAATTTTATCTCAGAATATTCCAAGTCAGGCTGACTTTCCCTAGTTAGCTGTTTCTGTCTTCAATTTTTCTCAGTTAGAACATTATGTATTATTTCTAAATTGGATTTATCTAACTTTGCTATCCAACTGTTGATTCTTATTATGTCACTGACAGTAAGGTTAAAAACCAACCAGCATCATCTTTTCATTTTCTGATTTCCTGCTCACAGTATTCAATTTATTTCTCAGTCCATAGTCTTGGAAATGAATAAATGAGATTTTCTAAGTCCAACACTTGTCTCATTTTAGTCCTTCTCAATACTTCCTAATTTATTGACAATTCTTCTTGCAGTATGAATGACATAATAAAAATGATCAAAAATTGACCAAGCAGTTGAACTTGTCCCCAGAAATGCAATTGCAGGCATGTTGTTAATCCTCTGTGTGAAGTACTCCTTTGAAAAGTGAGGTTACAGTAACTACCAAGGAAGAGTGAAAGAATGCCAGAGATGATTTTGTCAGTGAGCATCCAGCAGGATGGTGTTTATCCCCATTTATTGTGTACCGGCAACTTCTATATCTGAACTTCAAATAAAGACTGTACAAGTTTAAAGTGTTGTTGTTTGCTGTTGTTATGGTTTTGTTGTATTCTTTTTTTTCTTCCTTGTTCTTACAAGGTAAGCCATTCTTCATAAAAATGAAAACAATTGTCTCTGATTCATACACCCAGAATTTGTGAAAAAAACTTTACACATGTTACCAAAGATGTGTTGAAGAACACCCACATTTGTGTCTCTTTGGCCTTGTGGAACTGCAAAAACAAGTCAGACATCAGAGAAAATAAAACTCTTGGTGGTGTATTGCAGAAAATGCAGAGGATCTATTCTGGGTTATCTAATTTTGTATGGCCTCTTGGGTATAACAGGGAATGGTTATCAAACCAGTGCTAAGAGTGAGTGAGTGGTGATGCCTCCTTCTCTTCCCTTTCCCTAGCAGTGGCCTTAGCTCAAGGCAGAACTTCAGTTTAAGGAGGAGGGATGAGTGAAGAGCAGCTATTTAAACTGTGACATTATCATTGGTGTCTTATGTAACTGTAGAAACCTGTCTGAGGGAAGACGGGATGGCAACTTTAAAGATGCATCAGTGGTTGTTAATTCACGGGCTTTGGAAATGAATAGAATTGCTGATTTTGCTGCTGGAACAGAGAGTACAGGGGAACAGGTTTTCATCTGTTTGAGCATTGTTAGTGGATCTATTCCTGGATGTTTAAAAGTGGAGCTAGGATTTTGCATGTGCAAAGGTTCAGAATTGCCAGTTATCCTAGTAATGCTATGCTGTAAATTCACAAAATGTTGAATGCTGAATGCTGCAGCTATTAAAGGTTTATTAACTGTAGTTAACATCTTGCAAAATTTATTAAGTACACAAAATAAGTAATATATATAGAAAGAATATTGATGTACTTGGCTTAATGTTCGCTTAATGTTGATTAGTGTGTTACACTACAGACATAGTTGCATTATTTTAAATCATGACAGCATAGCACCATCTAAGCTGATGCTTTTATGCTAAAGTAAGGGAGCAGTAAAACAGTAATTTCTTAAGACCTAAGTATTGAATAAGTTTCAGCAGATTTTATAACTACAAATTCTTAATCATTTTAGAATGAGAGTTATAGATGGAAATAATTTTCTCCCATTATTTTTATGCTGAAAACAGTCAAACAGAAAGAACAAACAAACAAACAAAAAACAACAAAACAACCAGCAACAAACAACAAACAAATAAACAATCAGCTTATCACCAGTCACTTATTGTATGGTGTTTCTTTTTCCCTTTGGCTAATCAAAATTAAGAATACAAATAGATTTACAGTCAGGCAAAATTTATGTTATTTTATATGTAAACTCCTTAATGTGTAGGAGGAAAATCAAAAAGATTAAGGGGAATTAAAGGTCAGTATTATTTAACCCACTTAAAATTAGCTTGATCCTGTGGAGAAACGCTGATGACAAGCATCAAATCAACTTAGGCATTTCTTTTGATGTTGAAGCCTCCTTACGGGGTTTTAGGATAAAGGCACTGGCTTCCTACTTTAATGTAATCCTGAACTAGTCATACTTGAACTTGTGTGTTATGAGAAAATGTAATCATGAATTTAAAGCGAGAGCCTTATTCTGAAATTAGTGGTTCCTTGAAGTAAAGTGCACTGAATTGATATTTCATTGTTGTGATGCCATCCACATTCCACTTAAACCTGGGTATATATGACAACCCATACGGAAATTAGGATTTACTGAAGTGCATAGAACATTCTGCTTGTACAATTTCAGTATGAAATAAGGTTTAAAATGATTTTAGGCCATGAGAACAGGTTTGCCCTTAAGGAATCATGGTTGATATAACAGCAAGGATTAGGACTACACAGCTACATTTTTTTCCTCAATATTGTACTCTCAGTAGGAGTTCAAGAATGGAAATAGTTATTAACGACGAAAGTGCTGTTGCCAGTTCAGTTTCTTCTAGCTCCCCAAACAGCTGTAGACTATTCACTCTACGGTATGTGTAGTAATGAGGTATGTTACTGTACTATTCTTGTGCAAAGTAAGCCTTAGCAACACTCTCTATTGCATCTTTTGTCTAAAGCTCTGCTTTAGAACCCTGTTAGTATGGTTTCTTTTTCCCTTTGTTAAATCCTTCTCATAAAATTATTTTAGTAAGATGGCAAAAACAAAGTGCAGGGAAAGGAAAGAGTGAACATAAATGTTAAAATTTGAGCTTATGTTCAGACACAAGATAGATATTTTGCTACATACTTGTGTTAGCTGTAATATAAAAGACTAAGTGAAAAGTAGTTAGCTGAAAAGTACTTCTGTCTGTCCAGTATCCTGGGACTCTTCCGTATCTGTTCTGCTCTCCCTCAGCTGTGACACTTCTCTTTTGCATCAACATCCGATCTTTGTATTTTCCTGCTGCAAACATTATATTTTGGAGATCACTGAAATTAGTTGACTGTATAGAGGGAAGCAACCTTGCCCATGGTAAGAGGATAGAACTAGGTGGTTTTCATGATGTCATGAGATAATATAAGTATCCTTATCAATATGAGATTTATTATTTTGATTATTAAATGTTTTATTAATCATTAAGATGTGTTATTTCAAGGTAAGTATGACCTTAGGCTGTTAAAATAAGAAAGAAAAAAAGAGACTGCAGATGTTTTTTAGATTTCGTTGCTTC